>NC_048300.1:188043906-188057309 GCF_013100865.1 Trachemys scripta elegans | reverse complement strand
TATCTACAAAAACAACAAAGAGTCTGGTGGCACCTTAAAGACTAACAGATTTATTTGGGCATAAGCTTTCGTGAGTAAAAACCTCACTTCTTCGGATGCAGCATCCGAAGAAGTGAGGTTTTTACTCACGAAAGCTTATGCCCAAATAAATCTGTTAGTCTTTAAGGTGCCACCAGACTCCTTGTTGTTTTTGTTCAATGATAGTGACTTTTAAATCTGTAATAGACTGACCAGGGAGACTGAAGTGTTCACTTATTGGCTTATGTATGTTACCATTCCTGATGTCCAATTTGTGTCCATTTATTCTTTAGCAGAGGGACTGTCAGGTTTGGCCAATGTACATGGCAGAGGGGCATTGCTGGCACATGATGGCATATATAACATTAATAGATGTGCAGGTGAATGAGCCCTTGATGGTGTGGCTGATGTGGTTGGGTCCTCTGATGGTGTCGCCAGAGTAGATATGGGGACAGAGTAGGCAACGAGGTTTGCTACAGGGATTGGTTCCTGGGTTGGTGTTTCTGTGGTGTGGTGGTGTAGTTGCTGGTGAGTATTTGCTTCAGATTGGGGGGTTGTCTGTAAGTGAGGACTGGCTTGCCTCCCAAAGTCTGTGAGAGTGAGGGATCATTTTAACATCGCTGCCCCTTTTGCCCCCCTCAGCCACCAATGGGGGGAGCAAAAGGAGCAGCTGCCCTGGGGCGGGTGATTTAAAAGGGCCCTTTAAATCACCACTGGCGCCCCAGGTGGAGTGGGCCAGGCCGCATGGAAGGGCTGACTGGGGCACCCTGACCCCCAACCCTGCCCCTTCCGCCCGTGGCCCCAGACCTGTAAGTCTTCAGAGTTACTTTCATCCCTGGAATTCTCACACCTAGTTCCTCCCCCCCCCCAAAGTATTATTTGTGTTTACAGCTATACCCAAAAAGGGTGCAAATGCCACTTTGGAACAAACAAACCATAAGCAAACATTTTGCTCCATTAGTAGCACCAGATTAAGTAGAGAGAGCCAGTGATTATATGACTGTACAATGTTTCTCTAAACAAAGCTCACCGTTGTAATGATTATTGTATTGCCGGTGAGATTTACATGGCTAGGATTTGTAAGCCTCTTAGAACTTCTTAAAGACCTCATTTAAAAAAATCACCTTTAGATTTGGGGAAAAGTGAACTAAAATAGAGGCAAATCAACAAAATGTTTTGCTTCTTGCAAAACAGGCACTAAAAGTGGCCCTTCAAAGTGTTGCCTGGATATATATTTGCAGAGCCCTAGTGGGAATGAATGACACTGGGAGCTAAATGGTATTTATGAAGGAAAATACTGTTGATTTTACCAGGTAGAAAAAGATGACAAAGTTGGACTTGTTGACCAACTTGGAAACTTCAACATAAAGGGCTCCATCCACCTAGCGTTCCTTACTCAGGTACAACACCCCAAGGCAGTCAATGAGGGCCTTTGTAAGGAGTGCAGGAGTAGGCTCACAGGCAGAGCTGCTAAAGATCCTGCAATCTTTCTTTAACGAAAACTCCGTTCCAAACCACGTGGAGGTTCCCATGAAGTCATCAAAACTACCGCCAATAAATTAACTCTCACGAGCCCAAAAGAACTTAGAACTGGAATGAATAGCAAGAGGGAGAGATTTCTCTGCAGAAGATAGTGATTACAAGGAAGGATGATCTTGTAGCTGAAGTACAGCCTCAGGATGGTCAGGAGATCTGGGCTCTGTAGCTAGGTGTGCTGCAGAATTTCTTTGTGGGACTCAGGCCAACATTGTCAAGAGAGGACCCTGATTTGGTGTGTCTCCGTTTTTCAGGGTGCACCTTAAGACACATTAAAGGACCAAGTTTTCAGAGATTTCCCACTCCCCCAAATCCAATTGCAGTCAGGTAGGGACCATCAAATAGTGGAGGTAAATGCGTGGCTACGCAGGTGGTGTCAGAGAGAGGGCTTTGGATTCTTAGACCATGGGCTGTTGTTCCAGGAGGAAGAAAGGATTCTTCACAGGCAGGCTTGCTAACCTAGTGAGGAGGGCTTTAAACTAGGTTCGCTGGGGGATGGTGACCTAAGCCTGGAGGAAGTGGGATACCGGGAGGAAACACAAGGAGGAGGGTGCAACAGGGGAGGCTTCCTGATCCATACTGAGAAAGTAGGGCAATTGGCTAGTTATGTTAGATGCCTGTACACAAATGCAAGAAGCCTGGGAAACAAGCAAGAAGAATTGGAAGGCCTGGCACAGAAAAGGAACTATGATGTGATTGGAATAACAGAGACTTGGTGGAGTAACTCACATGACTGGAACACTGTCATGGATGGTTTTAAACTGCTCAGGAAGGACAGGCCGGGGAGAAAAGGTGGAGGAGTTGCACTGTATGTAAGAGAGCAGTATGATTGCTCAGAACTCCAGTATGAAACTGGAGAAAAGCCTGTAGAGAGTCTTTGGGTTAAGTTTAGAGGCGAGAGCAACAAGGGTGATGTCGTGGTGATGTCTGCTATAGACCACCAGACCAGGAGGATGAAGTAGACGAAGCTTTCTTCGGACAAGTACAGAAGTTTCCAGATCGCAGGCCCTAGTTCTCATGGGGGGACTGACATTTGCTAGGAGAGCAATACAGCAGTGCACAGACAATCCAGGAAGTTTTTGGAGAGTGCGGGACAACTTCTTGGTGCAAGTACTAGAGGAACCAACTGGGGGCCTTGCTCCTCTTGACCTGCTGCTCACAAACAGGGAAAATTTGGTAGGGGAAGAAGAAGGGGTTGGCAACCTGGGCAGGAGTGACCATGAGATGGCCGAGTTCAGGATCCTGACACAAAGAAAGGAGAGCAGCAGAATATGGACCCTGGACTTCAGAAAAGCAGACTTTGACTCCCTCAGGAAACTGATGGGCAGATCCCCTGGGAGGCTAATATGAGGGGGAAAGGAGTCCAGAAGAGCTGGCTGTATTTTAAAGAAGCCTTATTGAAGAAGGCACAGGAACAAACCATCCCAATGTGCAGAAAGAATAGCAAATATGCCAGGTGACCAGTTTGGCTTAACAGTGAAATCTTCGGTGAGCTAAAACACAAAAAGGAAGCTTACAAGAAGTGGAAACTTGGACAGATGACCAGGGAGGAGTATAAAAATATTGCTTGAGCATGCAGGGGTGTAATCAGGAAAGCCAAAGCACAATTGGAGTTGCAGCTAGCAAGGGATGTGAAGGGTAACAAGAAAGGTTTCTACAGGTATGTTAGCCAGAAGAAGAAGGTCAGGGAAAGTGTGGGACCCTTACTGAATGGGGGAGGCAACCTAGTGACAGATGATGTGGAAAAAGCTGAAGTACTCAGTGCTTTTTTTCCTTGGTCTTTACAGACAATGTCAGATCCCAGACTGCTGCACTGGGCAGCACAGTATGAGGAGGTAAGCAGCCCTCAGCGGTGAAAGAACAGGTTAAGGACTATTTAGAAAAGCTGGACATGGACAAGTCCATGGGGCCAGATCTAATGCAGCTGAGGGTACTGAGGGAGTTGGCTGATGTGATTGCAGAGCCATTGGCCATTATCTTTGAAAATTTGTGGTGATCAGGGGAGGTTCCAGATGATTGGAAAAAGGCAAATATATTGTCCATCTTTAAAAAAGAGAAGAAGAAGAATCCGGGAAACTTCAGACCGGTCAGCCTCACCTCAGTCCCTGGAAAAATCATGGAGCAGGTCCTCAAGGAATCCATTTTGAAGCACTTGGAGGAGAGGAAGGTGATCAGGAACAGTCAACATGGATTCACCAAGGGCAAGTCATGCCTGACCAACCTGATTGACTTCTATGATGAGATAACCGGCTCTGTGGATATGGAGAAAGTGGTGGACGTGATATATCTTGACTTTAGCAAAGCTTTTGATACTGTCTCCCACAGTAGTCTTGCCAGCAAGTTACAAAAGTATGCATTGGATGAATGAACTATAAGGTGGATAGAAAGCTGGCTAGATAGTCGGGCTCAATGGGTAGTGATCAACGGCTTGTTGTCTAATTGGCAGCTGGTATGAAGTGGAGTGCCCCAGGGGTCGGTCCTGGGGCCAGTTTTGTTCAACATCTTCATTAATGATCTGGATGATGGGATGGATTGCACCCTCAGCAAGTTCGCGGATGACACTAAACTGGGGGGAGAGGTAGATACGCTGGCGGGTAGGGATAGGGTCCAGAGTGACCTAGATAAATTGGAGGATTGGATCAAAAGAAATCTGATGACGTTCAACAAGGACAAGTGCAGAGTCCTGCACTTAGGACGGAAGAATCCCATGCACAGCTACAGGCTGAACAGCAGTTCTGCAGAAAAAGACCTGGGGATTACAGTGGATGAGAAGCTGGATATGAGTCAGCAGTATGCCCTTGTTGCCAAGAAGGCTAACCGCATATTGGGCTGTATTAGTAGGAGCATTGCCAGCAGATGGAGGGAAGTGATTATTCCCCTCTATTCAACACTGGTGAGGCCACATTTGGAGTACTGTGTCCAGTTTTGGGCCCCCCACTGCAGAAAGGATGTGGACAAATTGGAGAGAGGGCAACGAAAATGATTAGGGGACTGGGGCACATGACTTATGAAGAGAGGCTGATGGAACTGGGATTATTTAGTCTGGAGAAGAGTGAGGGGGGATTTGATAGCTGCTTTCAACTACCTGAAAGGGGGGTTCCAAAGAGGATGGAGCTCGGCTGTTCTCAGTGGTGGCAGATGACAGAACAAGGAGCAATGATCTCAAATTGCAGTGGGGGAGGTCTAGGTTGGATATTAGGAAAAACTGTTTCACTAGGAGGGTGGTGAAGCACTGGACTGGGTTACCTAGGGAGGTGGTGGAATCTCCTTCCTTAGAGGTTTTTAAGGCCCGGCTTGACAAAGCCCTGGCTGGGATGATTTAGTTGGTGTTGGTCCTGCTTTGTGCAGGGGGTTGGACTAGATGACCTCCTGAGGTCCCTTCCAACCCTATGATTCTATGATTCAATGGAAGCTGTGGGTGGAAACTGTGCCTTTCTAAAGGAAACTGACACAACCAAGATCAACTGCCCCTTCTGAAAATTAGTCTCAACCACTCTGTGCCTCTGTTTCCCCACCTGGAAGCTAGGGATAACAAAACCTGCCTCTTTGCAGGGGTATCAGGAGGTGTTTGTAAGCCCTCGGAGAGCCTTGAGGGCAAAGTATTGCAGAGCTGGGATTTGCAGAATGGCTCAACATTGACTTACTCTGCTCCCATTGATACCCACGAGAGTTCAGACACGAGAAATCCAAAGTATACTTATTGCTCTTACCTTTCTACATTGGCCGGGATCAATCGAAGCACCCAGGCACCTCTTTCCTATCCTCAGTCATATCACTGCCTGGGAACAAATCAATCATAGCTGTGAGTTGCCTTTGCTTGGTGACCCACAGATGGTTCAGAGTTCGGGGCAGCTCAGATCCCTACTTGGAAGTTTATTATTAATAAAAACTGGGCCGGACACCTCTAAAGCACACGCCCTTCAGTGGGATTTCCAGCACTCCCTGCTTCTGGTTCAGCCTTTCTTCTGCCGCTTCAGTTCCTACAAGAACCCAACAACTGCAAGAACATGGAAAATAATGGGGATAGCGCAAGACTGGGGCTGATCCAGTTGCCCTCCTAGCCTTACTTAACACGTCAGATGCACCTATTCCTCTTCTCTGTGGCAAACCGTTCCTAGTTCACTCATATTGAACCTCCCAAGGCCTGAGGGCTTTACAGCAGAGGTGGGCAAACTACAGCCCGCGGGCCACATCTGGCCCGTAGGACCCTCCTGCCCGGCCTCTGAGCTCCTGCCCCAGGAGGCTCGCCCTTGGCCCCTCCCCTGCAGCCTCAGCTCGCCCCCACACCAGCGCAATGCTCTGGGCGGCTGGGGTGTGAGCTCCTGGGGAAGCGCAGCCGCAGAGCCGCGGCCTGAGCCGGTGCTGTGCTGCGTGGTGGAACGGCTGTCTGTTCTGCTGCTCTGGGCGGCGCGGCTGTAACGCTGCCAGCCACTGGTTCTTCAGGCAGTGTGGTAAGGTGGCAGGGAGCAAGGGGGGTTGGGTAAAGGGCAGGGGAGTTTGAGGTGGTGGTCAGGGGGCGGGGGTGTGGATGGGGTCGGAGCAGTCAGAGGGCAGGGAAGGGGGGGTTGAATGGGGGCAGGGGTCCTGGGGGGGCTGTCAGGAAGGAGAGAGGGGGGTTGGATGGGGCAGCGGGGGGCAGTCGGGGCAGGGGTTCCAGGGGCAGTCAGGGGACAGGAGAAGGGGTGGTTGGATGGGGCAGGGGGTGGGGGTTGGATGGGGCCCTCAGGCCAAAAAGTTTGCCCGCCCCTGCTTTACAGACTCGCAGAGCCGTGGATTTTAAGGCCAGAAGGGAACATTAGAACAGTGGTTCTGAGGGTTTTATTGACTTCAGTGGGAACTGGAGGGACTCACATTTAAATCAATCAGTAGGCGCGTCAATATATTTGAGGATCTGGGCCCCGGTGCTTTATAATACCATCCCAAATACGAGAATTGATGTGGTTCTTTGCTTGATCATCAGATACTGAAGACAAACCAATTCATTGCTTTTTTTTTAATAAAATAATTATCTCTGAACAACTGTTCTCTTCAGACCCGCAAAGAAAAATAGAAGTTTTCAAGGTTGGCCTATTTTAAAAGCTAATAAGGTTGACATGATCTCCAATATCTACAGCTTTGTTTTCCATCCCATCTTTATCTCAGTCTCTTTTGGCACTTGTCATTTTGAACCCATGTTTAGCTACCTAACCCTACCTGCTTATCAGGTTGTTAGATGCTTCAACAACTAAGGCCTGGACCCTGAAAACAGCTGCACCGGGGCAGTGCTGGGCCCCACCTGCCTGGAGCAGCTTGTAGGATCAGGGCTGTCGATTGATCCCGTAATTATTTGTTTCTGTAAAACTGCAGATGCCAAAGGGGATGCCAGGTTTTAAAAAGCATCTCTTAATGTTCTGAGTCTGTGCAGTGCTCTGGGCTTAGTGTTTTTCATTTTAAATAATTGAATTCGGAAGAAGAAGAACAACAAAACACAGTTAGGGAGGGGTGGGGGAGTTGTTTGTTTGGGGTGGGTGGTTGTTTTTTTTCTTGAGAAGCCCTTCAGCAAACAATGAATTGCTGACAAGTGTGGCCTGAAAACATTTTTAACCACAGTACGTGACGACTGCACCAGCAAATCTGCTGCATTAAGGAGGATCCAATTTTAGTTGTGCTGCCCATTGTGGAGAACATTTTTGCAAGGCAGGAAGAGGGGGGGAAAGAGCAAGACAGAGCATGCTTTTAAAGTATCCCAAATGGTACAGAGCTTAGGGTGGGATCTAGAAAGGTACCCAAGGTGTATGTCTACAATTAAACACCTGCAGCTGGCCCGTGCCAGCTGACTCGGGGTGCCAGGGCTCAGGCTACAGAGCTATTTAATTGTGGTGTACATGTTAGGGCTCAGACTGGAGCCTGGGCTCTAGAACAGGGGAGGGCAAACTTTTTGGCCTAAGGGCAGCATCGGGTTTCTGAAATTGTATGGAGGGCCAGTTAGGGGAGGTTGTGCCTCCCCAGATAGCCAGGCATGGCCCGGCCCCCGCCCCCTCCCCCCCCCCCCCCCCCCCGCCGCTCTCTATCGCCCTCAACTCCCCCCTGTCTGCCACAGAGGCAGGGCCGGCTCTGACTTTTTTGCTGCCCTAGGCAAAAAAGCCACCCGCCACCGCCCCCCCACCCAGCGCGGCAGGGGAGGGCGCCGAGCCCGGCCACGGGCCTGCAATCCCCAACCGGCCGGAGCGCTGGGGGGAGGGCAGTGAGCCCGCCATGGCTCCGCTCTCCCCGGCAGCCAGAGCACTGGGAGCAGGGCGGCGAGGCCAGCCGGGGCTCTCTGCTCTCCCCGGCGGCCAGAGCGCCGGCCCGGGAGCAGGGCGGCGAGCCCAGTCGCAGCCCCGCTCTCGGGTCAGAGCGCCCCGCCGCCCCCCTCCAGGTGCTGCCCCAATCACATGCTTGGTGGGCTGGTGCCTGAAGTTGGCCCTGCACAGGGGGAAGCAAGGGTTTGAATAAGGGTCTCCTACCTCTCAGGAGAGTCCTTTAACCACCAAACTATGGGATATTGGTGGGGGGCCCTCAATTGCTCCTGTTGAAGCTGTTCCATTATGGTTAAACCATTAAATAGTCATTGAGCTAGAGAGAAAGTTCAAGGGAGTGGGAATGACTGTAGTCCAGTGGTTAGGGCAGTAAGGGCACCCCTCTGGGAGCTGGGAGACCCAGGGTCCTGTCCCCTGCTCCAATCACTCTTTCATTATGTACCCACAGTGAAATGGCTTCAACTGACGGAGGGGCCTTCCCCTCCCTCCCCAATTTTGTGTAGCATGAGACAGGCACCTAACACATTCCCTCAAGCACAGGCGCTGACTTTCTCATTTCCCCGGGGCTGCTCGACCCGCTTCACCCAAGCCCCTGCCCCCACTCAGCCTCTTCCCACCCCATTCCTCCCCCTCCCCCGAGCACATCCTGCCCTCTCTCCTCCCCCTTCCCCCCAGCACCTCCTGCATGCCGCTAAACAGCTGATCCGTGGCAGGTAGGATGTGCTGGGGCGGGAGGGGCAGGAGCTGATCGGTGGGGCTGCTGGTGGGTGATGAGCATCCCCTATTTTTTTTTCCCGTGGGTGCTTCGGGGCCCTTAAGAAATGCCTAAGCCCTATGGAGTCAGGCAGCAGGTGCCTGTTCATGGGTTGCTATTCATTAAGCAGAGCTAGGTGCCTATCTCAGAGAGGAGCGGGGCTTAGCACATACCCCTCTCATTGACATCTTCCAGTGGCTCGCTTAAGAGGTTCCCATTTGTGAATCCGATTCGAAGGCACCTACCTCTTCTTGTAAACTGTCTAGGGAACCTAGACACCTAAATTGGCTTTATGGATTACAGTGTTGTTCCTGTGATTTTCTAGGTATCTCATCGTTGCAATGCCTTAGTCCCTTTGTAGATCCCACCCTTAAAGCTTCCAGGGGGCTCAGTAGCATCACATATGCAACCATAATTCTCCTTAGTAGCACATCTTTTCACTTGCTTAACGATAGCAAAAATGAATAATTAGCAGACTCATAATGGCATTCAAGGCTGAAAACAATCTGTGTTTGAGAATGAATGTGGAGCGGTAAACCATCAGCCTTAAAGATTAGATAAAGGAGATAAAAAAAACCATTAGGTCATAATTCCTCAGGCTTCCCCTTGTCTGGTCCAAACCTGATATCCTGGGAGTGTTGTTGTTGGCATGCAGGATAAGATGAGTCACAGCAGCACAACTGTAGAGGTGCAGGTCTAGAAACAGTGGAAGGAGAAAATGGAGAGTGACATCCTACTTCAATCCAATCCAAAGTGGGGAATCTTTTGTTCTCCACATATTTTTGGTCACCAGACCAATCTGTTAACAGATCAGCTTTTCATCTCTGGAGATAGGGTTTAAACCCCACTTTACGGCACACATAAGATGAGCTTTGGTGGGCTCCACCATATATGTAAGTACTTGCATGGGTCTTGTCATTGTAGTACAGTAGTCCTTGGTGGACATTGGTCCACACTAAGGCTGGCTGGAAAATAAAGGTTACTTACCTGTAACTGGAGGTGCTGTGCTGTATTAGAAAGTCACTGGGGCTCCTGGCATTTGCCACTGTCAGAAGATAGGATACTGGGCTAGATGGACCTTTGGTCTGACCCACTAGGGCCGTTCTTATGTTCTAAGGTCCAGCAACATATGGATGTTCATGGTTGGTTGAAGTGAGAGTTTCAACAGATCTGTAAGGCAGTACTGTCTCAGCCAGTTGGAAGCCATCAGAACAACTTGAGCTCTGCCTTGGCAGCTCTTCTGTAGAACTTGTGGTATCAATGAAATGGGAGGGAAGGCATACCCCAAGAGATCCTTCCATGACACCAGTAGGGCATCTCCCATCCAGCCATTGCCCAGGGCTTCTCTGAAGTAGTACAGAGGAAGTTTCCTGATTGCCCATGAATGGAAAAGTCCCAGGCTGGCATTCCCCATGGTGATTTCTGGAAAAATGTCTGCTCAGGCAGTCCACTAGGGAGTTTTGCACCTCTGGTAAATATGGTGTTGCTAAGGACTATAAGAAACATAAGAATTGCCATACTGAGTCGGACCAATGGTCCATATTGTCCAGGATCCTGTCATCGGACGGTGGATGGTGCCAGATGCTTCAGGAACAATGAACAGAACAGGGCAATTATCAAGTGATCCAGCCTTTGTCGTCCCGTCTCAGTATCTGGAAGTCAAAAATCATCTCCAGCTGAGGTTCAGGAGACATCAAATCTGTGGGGATGGGAACCTCCAACTGTTTCTTTGCCAGAATGTCTGCCATTTTGTTGCACAGTCACCAGTTTTGTGGGATCCTTTTATAACTGTAACTTTTGCAGAATTAACTCTGAGTAATTTTGCATTGTCTGCAAACTTTGCCACATCACTGTTCACCCTTTTTTCCAGATCATTTATGAATATGTTGAACAGCACAGGTCCCAATACACATCTTTGGGGGACCCCACTATTTACCTCTCTGTGTTATGAAAACATTTATTCTTACCCTTGTTTCCTATCTTTAACCACTTACTGATCTATGATAGGACCTTCCCTCTTATCCTATGACTCCTTACCTTGCTTAAGAGTCTTTGGTTTGGTACCCTGTCAAAGGCTTTCTGAAAGTCCAGGTACACTATCAGCCTTGTCCACATGTTTGTAGACTTCAAAGAATTCTAATAGATTGGTGAGGCATGATTTCCCTTTACAAAAGCAGTATTGACTCTTCCCAACAAATTGTGTTCATCTATGTGTCTGATAATTCTGTTCTTTAATATAGTTTCAACCAATTTGCCTGGTACTGCAGTTAGGCTTACTAGCCTGTAATTGCCAGTATCACCTCTAGAGCCTTCCTTAAAAATCAATGTTACATTAGCTATCCTCCAGTCATCTGGTACAGAGGGTGGTAGGGTTATGCCATGCAGATGCACCAATTCCAGATGGTGACTGCCTCTATGCACAGAGGCAGAGATCTCACTCCCCCTTGCTTGTTTATATAAAATACTGTTGTCATCTGGTCCAACATTATTTGGACATGTCTGGATCGGATGAGTGGGAGGAAGGCATTGCAGACAATAGACTGCCCAGAATTCTAGTAAACTGATATGCATTCTGTACTCCTGTAGGGTCCAGATGCCTTATGATTACCCATGGGAGCATCCCAACCCACGAGACAGGCATTGGTAACGATGGTTGTCTTGGGAATTAGTGTGAGGAAAGGGATCCCCACCTGAACCTTCACCAATTTTGTACTCCAGATGAGAGAGTCTAAAACGTTAGGAGGAATTGTCACTTTGCTGTTTATTTTGCCCATCTCTGGTGAGTGCACAGAAAAAAGCCAGACTTGTAGGCAGTGAAATGAAGCCTACCGAACTGCATCAGGTGTGTGCATGAGGCCACCTCGCTGAGGAGGGAAAGGCAAGTTCTGATTGATGTTCTGGCTCTGACAGTACTCAGAGAGCTCATAGCCTGAAAACTCCTCAGAAGGAGATATGTGCTTGCTGTGGTCAAGACCAACATTGCACCTATAAAATGTTGTGCCTTGCATAGTGACAGGTTTCAGAGTGGTAGCCGTGTTAGTCTGTATCAGCAAAAACAATGAGGAGTCCTTGTGGCACCTTAGAGACTAACAAATTTATTTGGGTATAAGCTTTCGTGGGCCAGAACCCACTTCATCAGATGCATGGAATGGAAAATACAGTAGCAAGTATATATACACATTATATATATATATAATATATACACAAGCATACATACACACACATATATACACACACACAGTACCTGAAAAGATGGGAGTTGCCTTACCAAGTGGGGGGGGGGGGAGGATCAGTGCTAACGAGACAATTGGTGCTCTCTCTTAAGCCAGGGGTATAAGTGCCCAGCTAGCAAAATGTTGTTCTTGAGCTTTGAGGGAGTGGAGAGACTCATCCATCTAACTTGTGGAATAGGTTGATAGTATCGAAGGGCAGATCTTGGATGGAACTCTGCACCTCTGTCTGGAAATCTGAGGGTTGCAACTACGAGTCTCTCCTCATAACAACGGCCACAGCCATCCCCCTAGATACAGTATGTGCTGTGTCCACCGTAGCTTGGAGAGACGTTTCAGCCACCAATCTGCCCTCATCCACTAAAGTCTGGAAGAGGACCTAAGCTGGACCTTAAATACCATAAACCGTATAATTGGTAAAATCATATTTGGCCAAGAGGGCCTAATAATCTGAGATCCTGAACTGGAGGGAGGTAGAAAAGAAGACCTTTCTCACTAGAAGGTTTATTCACTGGTGTACCTTATCCAAGGGAGTAGCCTTTGGCTGCTTTTGCTTGGACCACTCGGTAGCCACCTGAGTCACCAAAGTGTTAGGTGGTGGGTAAGAGAACAAGAAGCTCTGCCCCCCTTGGACAGAACAAAGTACTGCTTCTTGTTCCTCTTAGGAGTGGAGCACAAGAAGCAAACTGTCATTGCCAGGTCCATGATGGTCCTATTGATTGGGAGGGTCACTCAAATGGAACCAGAAGGCTGAAGAATGTCTAGTAAACTGTGCTGAGGCTCCTGGACTTCCTCAAGCTGAATTTGTAGCTCTACAGTCATCCTGTGCATGAGCTCTTGATATTGATTAAAGTTGTCTGGCAGAGACAGAAGATGGAGTAAGCGCCTCATCTGGTGAAGATGATGAGATTGCTCCCAAAAGAACTGTTGGGACTTACAAATTTGGCTCCCTTTCCCCTTCTGAATAAATATTCCAACAGGGCCAGTTGCCAGGGTGATAGCAAATAGGATTCCTGCACTGATCCAGGGTATCTAAAGTAAGGCTCCCTCAGTCCCCAGCTTTACCAGCAGGCTGGATCAACTGGTGAAGGATGACAACATGGCATAGGGACCACCTGTCTCTTGGCCAACTGTATCGGATGACAGGCTACACCCGCAGTCTCCTGGGGCTTCTGTCCCCTCTGCTGGATGCCACAGAGAGTCCTTAGGGGCTTCGGACTCATCCAAAGAGAAGGCCATTTCCCTGATCTCCGGCAAAATTGATGATACCGATGGTTGTGCCTCAAGGTTGGCAGGTGGAATGGGAAAACAACTGTATCATCAGGTTAGTCTCTTCCTGTGGTGTAACAACATCTTGGAATAGCAACAGTCCCAATAGGTAGGGTGAAGTATCAGGGGGTAACCGTGTTAGTCTGTATCTACAAAAACAACAAGGAGTCTGGTGGCACCTTAAAGACTAACAGATATATTTGGGCATAAGCTTCCGTGGGTAAAAACCTCACTTCTTCAGATGCATAGAGTGAAAGTTACAGAAAGTTACTGTAATTTTTACTCTATGCATCTGAAGAAGTGAGGTTTTTACCCACG
>NC_048300.1:187990398-188043511 GCF_013100865.1 Trachemys scripta elegans | reverse complement strand
GTAGGGTGAATGTGGATAGGGAAGAGTAAAGATATTGTCCAGCAAGATGCACCTCTCAGATCACCTTGCGTTGCAAGGAGAGTCCACTGGTAGAGCCATCAGAACCAGATTCTCTTGGTCATCATTGTGGCTAGCTCCCTCTGGGGCTGCGTCGCTACCAGTACTGCATCGGTTTAGAAAAATATTTGAATTTGTTTTTGTTGCACATCAGAACGCAACTGAACTTTCAGAAATTTTCACCAAAAGAGTGGGGAGAAAAGCGCTCCCTGAATCTAGCCAATAGAGCAGTGGAGAGGGCACTCACCTGGGAAGTTCTTGCTCTGCCGGATTCAGAATCTGGCTCTCCTACATTGCAGGACAGGGCTCTAACGACCAGGTTATAGAATCAATCAGGCTCGTTTTCTCACTCTCTCCTGTTGGAGCTGTTCCACTTGGCGTAAATAATTAAACAGTCACTGGTCTACAGCGAGAATCCGCAGAGCAGGGACTCGAACCTGGAGGTCTGTCTGTACTGTAAGTGAGAGGTGGGACTGAAGCTCATGTAGACCTACCCAAAATGGAGCAGCAGGTGCTTCAGGGGGGGCTGTACAATCCCACCTGGAACACTGGGTAATTACTCAAGGGAGTAGCCTATGCTGAAGCATGTGCTGCTGCAGTTTACCTACTCCACTCTCTGAATTAAAGCTAGCTCTGGTAGGACTACTCAAATTGCCTTCACACTCAATGAATGTCTGCAGATACCCCATGTCTCTGAAATCTTACATGACTGCCCTAACCACTGGGCTATTGACTGTTCTCAGGCTGGTCTCTTTCTCTCATATCTATATATCTATAGATACATATATAAAATCTCCTGGAGCTGAAAAAACATTTTGATGGATCAGCATTTTCTGACAGACAAATGATTCATGGATAAATTCACAACCAGCTCTAGTCTGTGTCACAAAGCCTGTGAAGACCGGCTTAGGGCAAGTCAAGGATTGTGCAAGACAACCCTCAGACGGGCATAATGGGAGCTTGTGGTTCAGGAGCGAGGACCATCAGCAGATCTGTGACAGGAAGTTGCATCTGCCAATTAAATTAGTGCCTCAGGAGCAGTGAATTCACCCAACATCGCAAAGGATATAAACTAGACAAGGGAAACAATAGAGACGGAGAAAGGACAGTCACTGGCTAACTAATGAGCCTGAACCCCTTATTCCTTAACATAATTTGACGTTCTCCACCATGACTGTAAAATCAGCCCAGCATGGGCCAAACCATTGGGACCTTCAACACTAAAGGAGTGAGGCCCAGATCCTCAAAGATATTTAGACACTCTAGACCCCTAACTCCCACAATGAGACTTGCCTAAATACCTTTGCGGACCTGGGCCTCATCTCTAGCTGGAAGCAGTAGACGACTCATTAACCTCTTGTGTGGATCAGCCACTAGAAGGGGATAAAGGCCTGCATTGTCCTAGTGTGGGTCAGTGATCCATGATTTTCCTACATGACTGACCCTGACATTTCAGCAGCCCTAAGGACAGCGTGAGGAGAAGCCCGTACTGTCTAACGTTTGCTCCACTTTCTCCTGAGAAATACTTCTCTGGCCAATTCCCAGACCCTTCCTCCACTACTGGATCTTCCATAGTGGGAGTGGGTCACTCAGGGTATGTCTACACTGCAGCTGGAAGGTGTGATTCCCAATGTGGGTAGACAGCCTCGTACTAGTTCAGCTCGAGTGAGCATGCTAAAAATAGCAGTTGGGCTGTCTTGGCACTAGAAGTGGCTCTGTTGAAACCAATCTAGAGGAACGTCCCCATACCCACATCTGTCATCGGGGTTTGTTGTTAGCCCCTTAAAAAACAACAACAACTAGGATGTGTGGATGTTAACAACCAAGGTATGTATTAAACCATCGACAGTTCTAATCAAGGTAAACCAGAGGTAAAGCAAATGAATAAGAACACAGGTAAGGCAAGGACCCCCACAGCAGGTGATACAAGGAAAGTAAAGGACCGGCAGTATGCTGACTGTGACTGAGGGTGAGTTCCCTCCCAGGTAAGAGGATGATCAATGGAGCACTACGATGTCTTGCAGCTTTGGGGATACTCACGACGACAGGACACCTCCAGACTCCATCCAGGTAAGGAGTGGACCTAAGGATGAGGTGATGACAGCTCTACCCCAGTGATGACTCGGCTTGTACTCCCACTGCGACGTCGTGGGTGTGTGTTTGTCCTCAGTGGAAGAGTGGCAGCTGGTGACACTCTCTGCATGCAAGTGAGAATCACCCTCCCACAACCAGATGAAAGAGCGCATGCTCAGCGTACTCTTCTGAGGCAATCTAGAGAGCTGAGGTATCGGCCGTGCTTTCCAACAGTTGCAGCAGCAGCACCTCCAGACTCTGCCACTCAGAAGGGCAGCCCCTTCCCTCTGCTGTGCAGGCCCTTATATGCTCTGCTGTTACTTGGCAGATCATAGGTCACATGGCTTGCTTGGTTTCCCGCCTTTCGGTAGAAAGGGCAGGAAACTACACCTGGGGTGGGGGAAGACGGGCAACCAAGATGGATTCCCAGTTGTTGTTTGGCATTTCAAGATGGCGCACCTAAGATGTTAAGCACCAAAATTTTTCCCCTACAGGTCAGGCTAACTGTCTGAGTCCAAGTCTGCCTGAACCCCCAGGTCCCAGCGCAGGCAGTTAGCCTGAGCTGCTGCCCATACCGCAATGCCCACACTGCTTTTTTTCGTGCACTCGCTCCCGCTGAGCTAGCACAAGTCTGTCCGCCTGTGCAGGGAATGGCACCTCCAGATGCAGGGTAGAGGACATATACCCCAGAGCCCAGAAGCCTGAGGGGACAAAATGCCATTTGGGGAGGAGGAGCAGCAAGAGCTGTAGGCTGAGGGAAATCCAAGAAGAATGGTGTAAGACATATGTTTGCCTGCAACCAGGAACTAGCTGTCTGCATGCAGCAGTGAGCGCCTCACCGTTCCCACCGTCTGGATAGCTGAGTTTCTTTACTGTATGAAACAAGCACTAAAATTCTTGAAATGATCTTGTAAATTACTGACAAATACCAGCCTGGATGAAAACCAGTTTACACACACAGGGCTCAGTCCTGCAAGGTGCTAAGCAACCTGCATTCCACACACATCAATGTCACTAAAGCAAGGAAGGCCAAGGAGGACAGAATAAGAGACATGAAGATAACATGAGCTGGGGACACTCAGGCCCAGATCCTCTAAGCTAGTTGGTGCCTAAATCCCATGGATTTTAATGGGAGTGGGGACCCAGATCCTTAAAGGTATTTAGGCTCCTAACTTCCATTGAAGTCCATGGGAGTTAAAAACCTAAATAACTTTGTGAATACCACCCTAGGTGCTAAACGATCTGGGTGGGATTAAGTACCTTGTAAAATTAAGCCCTTAGTGTGGAATGGTTACATAACTGAAAGTCATTAGCATCTACCCAATAATGGCAATTGAAATGAGTAACTATTATTTGCATTACAGTAGCACGTAGCTACCCCAGTGGAGATCAGGGCCCTACAGTGCAGTGCATTGTACAAACACAGTAAGGCTTGGTCTACACTACCCCCCTAATTCGAACTAAGGTACGCAACTTCAGCTACGTGAATAACGTAGCTGAAGTTCGAAGTACCTTAGTTCGAATTAGTTCGAACTTACCTTGGTCCACACGCGGCAGGCAGGCTCCCCCGTCGACTCCGCGGTACTCCTCTCGGCGAGCTGGAGTACCGCAGTCGACGGCGAGCACTTCCGGGTTCGACTTATCGCGTCCAGACTAGACGCGATAAGTCGAACCCAGAAGTTCGATTTCCAGCCGTCGAACTAGCGGGTAAGTGTAGCCAAGGCCTAAGAGAGACCCTGATCTGAAGAGTTTACAATATAAACAGACAAGGAGCAGAAGAAAGGAAGTATAATTATCCCCATTTACAGAGGGGCAAGGAGGCAGAGAGAAATCAAGTGATTTTCCCAATTTCCCACAGATGGGTTGTGGCAGACCGGGGAATTGAACACTGATCTGCTGACTCCCAGTCCAGTGCCTTAAACATAAGACCATCTTCCTCTGAACTACCACTGGCTTACTGATGGATTTTTAATACCAGTTGTTAGCCACAGGGTCTTGATAAAATTAACATCAAGTCAATGGCTCTCCAAATGTCCACAAGTATCCTGTTGAGAAGCTATTGTTTCTCTCTCCTTTTTGCTTAACTGATAAATGCCTTGTATGGAAAGAAACAAGTGCCCTTGTTAAGGATTCATCACCTCACTGCTCTTTCCCTGCTCGAAATCATAATCCTGTTTGTAACAACACAATTAGTTGCTGTGGAAATTATGATGATGTCAGAGAACTTTGGGTGGTGAATAAACAACAGATTTTCTCAGCCCCCCCCACCCCCCCGCAACACCCTCTTCTTTATGCAAGTCTCCTGATTAATGAAGAATGAGGAAGACCCCTCTGGATTATACAGAAGCAGTAAGGGTATCTTAAAACCACAGTTTCCCATGGAACATAAGCAGCTGTTTTCTGATTGCGAAACTAACAGGTTTTTACATTGGCCTCTGGGTTCATAGGACACTAGTGAACATTAGACAACTCCCAAAAGCTACAGAACATGAGCTTGTCCAATAAAAGGTGTGTTCTCAGCTCTTTTATGCCTGCACATACCTAATGAACTTGGAGAGTGAGCTTTAATACAGGAAGTATATTAGGATAGCGAATGATCCATACATCATTACAGAAAAAGTAAGCACACACTATTCACCACAACCATCTTGAAATCAGAGACTGGGCCCCAAGCCTCAAATCAGCAATCGCTGTGCTTTGGTGCCACTCAGACCCAGCCTGGAGCTTGTTTCTCTGGCCCATGTCTAATTGGAGATTTAAAATTGGAACCAGGTTATCACAGGGCAAGTGACACTTAATTCAAGAGCATTCAGAGTCCCGGGGAATGAGGAGGCGGCAGCAGAGATGTTATGGTTTCAAGGAGAAAGTGGAAGAGTTCGCTGTTCAGCAGGGATGCTACTTGTTTCTCAAGACAGCCTGTGCCTTCAACTCTCTCTGACCCAGCCTCAGGCAGTTGTACCAGGCCAGAACTCCCACATGTTGCCACATTCCTTCCAGTCACGTTCACTCTATTCTTTCTACCAGGCCACAAATTTCATTATCCCCGTTAAACCTGTTTGCCATATTTCCAGTGACGGCACAAAGAAGGTCTGTTTTCAATCAGTTATGCTCTTTGTTATGTAAGGCAAACACACAAGAGAAGGAAAAAGAAGCGACTTTACAAATTGGAACCAAAGTAACCCTCTCTGTTAGGGCTTCCTTAGGAGGTACAATTACTCTGCCTAGTGACAGTGCAGTCTAGTGGGTAGAGCACTGGACTGTGAGTTAGGAGACCTGGATTCTGTTCTATTCTATTCCCAGCTCAGTCACTGACCTGGTGGGTGACTTCGAGCCAGAGCTGTAACTAGGGATTTTTGCGCCCGAGGCAAGGGACAGGGTCGGCACGTCCAGCTCTTCGGCGGAAATTTGGCAGCGGGTCCCTCACTCCCTCTCGGAGGGAAGGACCTGCCGCCAAAAGAGAGACTTTCTGCGCCCCTCACCTTCCGCACCCGAGGCGGGTGCCTCACTCGCCTCGTCCTTGTTACGGCACTGCTTCGAGAAACTCACTTGACCTCTCTGTACCTCTGTTCCCCGTCTCCTGTGTGTATCTGTCTTATTTCGGGAGTGACGTCTTCAGGGTAAAGCGTGCCTCTCAATGTGTTTTCATACAGCGCCTGGCACAGAACTCTGAAGGCATGCTATTAAAGTACGCTTGTCTCCATAAGAATTCAATCATTCCTGGCGATGCGTCTCTAAGTCCATGCACGCGGATTTAGGTTTAGACAACTTGACTATATTCTTCAATGGGCAGAAAGTGCTTCCTTTACTTCTTGTCAAAAAAGACAGTTACCTTTTCCGTAACTAGTGTTCGAGATGTGTTGCTCATGTGTATTCCACAAGAGGTGTGCATGCTCGCCCTGTGCACCGGTGCCGGCAGTTTTTCCCCTAGCAGTACCCGTAGGGGAGTGCCCCTAGCGACCCCTGGAGTAGCGCCTCCATGGTGCGGTATAAGGGGTGCTGCACGCTCCCCCCACCCTCAGTTCCTTCTTCCCAGACAACTCCGACAGTGGGGAAGTGGGGCGGGATGTGGAACAGACATGAGCAACACATCTCGAAGAACACCAGTTACGGAAAAGATAACTTTTTTCTTCTTCGAGTGATTGCTCATGTGTATTCAACAACAGGCGATTCCAAGCTATATCTTTGGAGGTGGGTAGGAGTTCAGAAATTCTCGGGACAGAGCACAGCCCTGCTGAACCCGGTGTCTTCCCTGGTTTGGGAGACGATCGCATAATGTGAGGTGAACATGTGAACCAAAGACCATGTGGCAGCCCTACAAATGTCCTGAATGGGAACATGGGCTAAAAAGGCAGCTGACGAGGCTTGCGCCCAGTGTACCCTCACAATTGACGGCGGAGGGAATCCCACCAGGTGGTAACAGGGACGGATGCACGAGGTGATCCAGTTGGAGAGCCAGTGAGTGGAGATCGGCTGACCCATCATGCGTTTGGCCGAGGCGATGAAGAGCTGCGAAGACTTCCTGAATGGTTTAGTCTGCTCCAGGTAAAAGGCCAGAGCCCATCTCACATCCAGCATGTGGAGGTGGCGCTCCTCACTGGACACATGAGGCTTAGGGCAGAGGACCGGCAGGAAAATGTTCTGACCCATGTGGTAGGTGGAGACTACCTTCGGGAGGAATGAAGGATGTGGGCGGAGCTGGACCTTATCCTTATGGAACACCATGTATGGGGGCTCAGAGGTCAGGGCCCTGAGTTCCGAGACCTGTCTAACTGACATGATCACCACCAGGAAGGCTACCTTCTATGAGAGGTACGACCAGGAGCATGTAGCTAGCAGCTCAAAGCGGGGAGCCATCAACCGGGCCAGCACCAAGTTCAGGTCCCACTGCGGGACTGGGGGCCTTATGTACAGGAAGAAACGATCTAGTCTCTTAAGGAATAGGCCAGTCATAGGATGGGAGAATACTATGTGCCCCTGCACTGGCGGGTGAAAGGCTGATATGGCCGCCAAGTGCACCTTGACGGACGAGGGCGCCAGGCCTTGGGCTCTAAGGTGAAGGAGGTAGTCTAAAATGAGCTGGATTGGGGCAGCCATGGGGGAAACGCCCTGCTCAGCCACCCACCAGGAAAACCGAGACCACTTTGCTAAGTAGGCTCGACGCATGGAAGGTTACCTGCTTTCCAAGAGGATGCGCTGAACCCCTTCCAAGCATTGCCTTTCCTCCCAGCCTAACCACTGAGCAGCCACGCCATGAGGTGGAGTGCCACTAGGTTGGGGTGGAGGAGGTGGCCCTGGTCCTGGGAGAGCAGGTCTGGGCAGGATGGTAACGGCCACGGCGGGGCAACTGCCAGGCTCATGAGGGTCCCATACCAATGTTGCCTGGGCCACACCGGGGCAATCAGGAGGACCCGGGCCCTGTCCGTCTTTATCTTTTCCAGGACCTTGCCGATCAGCGGGATTTGGGGGGGAAGGCATAGAGAAGCTGGCCCAACCAGGATAGGAGGAAGGCATCGGAGATAGCCCCCACTCCCAGCCCCCCCAGAACAGAACTGGGGAAACCGTCGGTTCTGACGAGTCACAAACAGATCCACCTGGGGAGTTCCCCACTTTTGGGGAAGTCTGTGCACCACCTCTGGGTGTAGAAACCACTCGTGCTCAGAGGAGAAGACCCAGCTCAGGCAATCCACCTCCGAGTTCCAGGCACCCGGTAGGTGGTAGGCCCGTAGGCAAATGTTGTGGGCTATACAGAAGTCCCACAGCCTGAGGGCTTCCTGGCAGAAGGGCGGGCCCCATGTTGCCTGTTGATGTAAAACGTCGAGGTCGTGTTGTCCATGAGAACCCTGACCACTCTGCCCTCCAGGTGCGAGCAGAAGGCCACGCACACCAGCCGGACCACCCTGAGTTCCTTGATGTTTATATACAGGGCAAGGTCCTGCGCAGACCGCAGACCTTGGGTCTGAATGTCCCCCACATACGCTCCCCACCCCAGGTTAGATGCGTCAGACACCAGCTCCACCGATGGGGGCCTGCCCCTGAACAGGACCCCGCGGAGCATATTCCCCAGGGAGGACCACCATTGTAGGGAGCAATGCCTGGAACCTCTGTCAGTCGGAACCTAGCCAGACAACCTGGTGGGGGTCAACGGTGACCGGCATGGACTACACATGGAACAGTTGCTGAGTGACGAATGGCGTCAAGAACATTCCCTCAACCGAGAACAGTACCAATCAGGAGGCGACTGTGGAGATCCAAGCAGTGGTTTGCCTCTGGACCAGGGAGCCAACGGTAGCAGTGCCCCTGGTACCGGCAGAGACATAACGTCCCGGGCCGCTTGTAGGGCCTCCAGCGTGGCACCCGGACATCCGGGGAAGCCTGCACCGAATGGGCCGGGCTACTCTGCTCAACTTGCGTTGGAGGCCTGGAGGCCTACAGGGACCGAGAACTGCCCAACAAGGGTCTAGTCTCTCCCCCATTCTTACTCCAGTGCCTCAGCGGAGAAGACCTCTTTTTAGACTTCTTGGTGTGCCCCGTGGATGGGGAGCGGTGCTGACTGGTGGAAGGCACCGAAGGTTCACTGCGCACTGACACCACAGTACCCGGTGCCGACCTGGAGTGGTGCACCGGAGTCGGGGTTAATGCCAACACCATCAGAATGGCTCAGAGCCAAATGTCCCTTTCTTTCTTGGTCTGAGGTTTGAAAGATCTGCAAATCTTGCAGCAATCGCTGAGATAGGTTTCCCCCAGACAGCATAAACAGTCTGTGTGCGAATCGCTCACAGGCATTGGCCGCCTTCAAGTGTCTCACGACAAAGCCCAGGGCATGCCCCGACCTGCATGCACTAAACTAAACTAATGCTAATCTAAACTACTTCAACTACAGGTACTACTAACTATGAACGAACAAGAGTTCAAGAGGAAAGTTGCAGACAAGTTGGAGCAGAGCAATTCCGATGAACCTTCACCTGGCAGCGAGAAGGAACTGAGGATGGGGGGAGCGCACAGTGCCTCTTATACCGCGCCATGGGTACTGCTAGGGGAAAAACTTCCGGCACCGGTGCATGTGGTAAGCATGCACACCTGTTGTGGAAGACACATGAGCAATCACTCAAAGAAGAATGACTACTTGCTTGGCCTTTCTGTTCCTGCTCAGCCTTCTTGGTTCATAACCATGCTTCCTCTTTCCTGCTTAATTAGCATACCCACAATCTCTCTCTTTTACCAGTCTGATCTGCTCCTGTCGAGCTGAGTTTCATTTCCCTTGTAAAACCCCTGACAGTTAGTCAAGCAAGGACTTGTTACAGAGTGCTTCCAATTTTGCCACCACGGAGGGCAAGGATGGGGCACCAAAACCCCTTGACTATCACCCAGGGCCTGATTTTCTGAGGTGCTGAGCACCCACAATAACAAGTGAAGCCAGATGGAGCTATAAGGGCTCAGCCATTCTGGACATCAGGCCCCAGGTATTAAGAATGCTCCATTTTAAAGAAGAACTGCAAAGCAAGCATGAGCTAAATCCAGGTTTTTCCACTGATGTATCAGAGGGCATTCAGCAGAAAAATAAGCTTTAACTACCCTTTTTAAAAATCCCCTCAGAATTTCTGTTGGTATGGCTGAATTCACTGTGACATTACAAGTAGCATGGGGTTCAATGGGAGATTAGGCATTTTGGATGTCACAAAGTACCAAGTTCACAAAGGGTTAAATCATTTACAAAAATGAAAGCTTATTTCTGTGAATAGCCCCAACCGCTTGGCCAGCAAGAACGCGGAGTACAGAAAGCTGAGCTCCAGTTTTGCTGTGCACCTTGCCTTTCAGACATCGAAACATTAATCTGTTGGCTGAACACTGGCTTTATTGCCCATGTCTGAATGAAAGGGCAGCAATCAAGGCCCCAGGGAGCCGTTGATTATTATGAAACCAAACCGGTTACAAAGAACTCTAACGCTATTAAAAACACACAAATCACCACACTTCTCAGGCTAAACTGCTCCAAGCCAAACTTGGCTCAAAAAGGCCCATGGTTCTAAAATCTCAGACACATTTCAAATGTTATTTACCTTCAGATAACGATTGGGATTGACGGTTGTTTTATTATATCATCCAGCCTAACCCCTTGGATCAGGTCTACCTCCTGCACTTTATGTACCATCTCTAAGACTATGTCTACACTAGCGAACTTACAGCGCTACAACTTACCAATGCAGCTGTGCCGCTGTAAGATCACTCGTGTAGCCGCTCCATGCTGACCAGAGAGCTCTCCCGTTGACATAATAAACGAGCATGGGTAGCTATGTCGGCAGTAGCAGCTCTCACACAGACATAGTACTGTGCCCAGGAGCGCTTATGCCGGTAAAACTTATGTTGATCAGGGATGTGGGTTTTTTCCACTCCCCCCGAGCTAGATAAGTTTTGCCAACGTAAATGGAAGCGTAGACATGGCCTTCCACTCTTTCCCTGAGCCCATGCTCCCCAGTTACATTTTTGAACATCTCAGGCTTGGTCTACCCTGGGGAGGGATCGATCTAAGTTACGCAACTTCAGCTACATGAGTAACATAGTTGAAGTCGACGTACTTAGATCTACTCACCGTGGTGTTTTCACTGCGGTGAGTCGACTGCTGCCGCTCCCCCGTCAACTCTGCCTGCGCCTCTCACGGCGCTGGAGTACAGGAGTCGATGGGAGAGCATTTGGAGGTTGATTTATCGCATCTAGAATAGATGCAATAAATCGAGCCCCGCTGGATTGATCGCTGCCCACCGATCCGGCAGGTAGTTTAGACATATCCTTAGCGATGCCTCATCAGTCACTCAGGTGTGGCCAGAGAGCAGTGAAAAAAAGGCAACAGAGCTGGGTGAATGATTGTTTTTCCATTTTGCTTCCAGTTCTAGGGGAAAAAAAACAAAAACAAACAAATGTGGTTCCAGTTGAATTGAATCCCAAACATTGCACAAAGTTTTGGCAATTGAAATAAAAAGTCTGTTACACTTGACTGGAAATGGACCTTTTTTTCCTGTTATTTTTAAATGGTTGGATTCACAAATGACGACAGCAGCAGCAGGATCCACCCACCTTATGGGTTTCAGCCCAGGGGTTAGGGCACTCACCAGAGATATGGGAGATCCAAGTTCAAGTCCTTGCTCCAAGGACTTATTTATAAAAAGTGGAACAGCTCCAACAGGAGAGCGAGAATGGGAAGTAGGCACCTAAATACCTTTGAAGATCTGGGCCCTAGTGGGATTTTCAAATGTGCCTGGACACTTAACTCCCATTGCATCACTTACCTGCATTTTTAGGCACCTAGATACCTTTAAAAATCTGGCAGCTAAATCACTTAGATGCTTTTGAAACTTTTACCCAATGATTATTAAGGCTTAGAGTGACTAACGACAAGTCTACACTAGAAAATAAAGTCCATTTAAGTTACGTTGACATACAGCCACTGCAGTAAAATAAAATTGATTTTTCATGGCCGCACTAGGCTCCTTCCATCGGCGATGCGTGTTCTCTCCAGGAGTGCTTCTACCACTTTAAACAGACAGTGTGGGACATTGTTCGCTGACAGCCTGAAGCTGCTGACAACTCCCAGCTGTCAGCCCCACTGGCATGGCTCTGGGCTGTCAGCCCCCTGACAGCCAGAACAGTCAACGCAGGGTCTACACTGACACGGTGTGCTGCTGGAAGTACATCGACCTAAGTGCTATGCCTCTTGCAGAGTGGGAGATATTAGGTCAGTGTAGTGGGCCACATACAGCTGTAGGAGCAACATTGTAGTGTAGACGCTCACAGAGTTTGGTTGACGTAAACTGCCTTACATCGACTTAACTCTATAGCGTAGACCAGGCCTAAAGCAGAGAAGAAAATACAAGGGTAATAGTCAGACAAACTGTAAACAGATTTCATACGTGTGCAAATTCCTTCTTAAGAAGGTGAATGGAAAGCCTGGTACTCCGGCCTGGTTCTGTAACTATGGAGAGAGGTTGTCACCACTAACCAGCTCTTACATCACTAAGTTGTTAGACTTCTGTTGTTTGGGTTTCACCTTCCCGTTTGGTAGCACTAACCCTGGAAACTTCCTCATTATGCCATCAGCAGTAGCAATGATCAACAAGCAAGTGGAAAACCTGAACAAAGCACCAATTCAATGGGATTAATTTAAACAGTCTCAGTAATCTGCCCAATGAGTTCCCCTCATTGCTGGTCAGCCTCACAGTAATTCAAGCCTTCCCTACCCTAACTTGCCACGGCCCTTCCACACCCTGGCAGCAGAATTTGTCTTTCAAAACCTTGCAGGTGATACCCCAGTTCTTCTTCAGCTGCCACAAGGTGGCTCATACAAAGGCAGGGGAGCTAGAAAGAAACAGAAAAGAAAATGGCACATGCCCAAGGAGCTAAGACTGACCTTGAGCGTGCTTATAAATGATGCACTTATCACAGTGGCTAAAACTGGCACATCCTTTACCCCAGCTGTGAGCAGTGTCTGATACTAGCCCAATGGCATCTATTGCACTGCACAGACGATTAATCTGAACCACAATTGAATGTAACTGGTGCCAATACTCAGCTGATGTAGCCTGTTGGCCTGTATTAGGATGGTATCTGGGGTACACTATTGTTCTATATGAGCTCATGGCTCAGACTCTTCAGGAGCCGTATGACGAGAGATGCGACATCAGAGGCTCATCTCCAAGAGGATTCTTCACACAAATACGGTCCATATATAGTTCCCCCTACTCTCTGCACTGTATCCCAAGACTGTGTCATAGCTAATTCACAATCGGATGATGCAAAACTATCTGGAGAGTAAAGCACCTAAGTGACTTTCAATGAGACTTTGGCTCTTCGGTCATTTTAAAAACGCAGCTCGGGCTTTGAAATCACGTAGGCATTTTTAGAAATTTTACTGGAGATCAAATCCCAGCAAAACCAACACCCCATTGATTGGCTGAGGCAGATGCGCCAAGAGTGACAGTACACAAGGCACCGCCATCTTCAGTGGGACGCTGTTGCAGAAGGCTAGTGTGGTACAAAAGGCCACTTGTCAATGTCCTTAACTGAGGCTTGAAACTAGGAGAGCAGTTTTCACTAAAACAGTGAGGTTATCACCAGTTTGGAATATCTTTCAACTGCAGCCTCCTAACCTGTTGAGCTGACAACTCTGATTAGTGTGATGCAATAACCCAGCCACAATGTTACACAAGTAAGTAGTGTGGGCTGGCAAGAAGGCTGTACATTGTGTGTAGCTGCTATAGAGTGCAAAACCTTATTATGGGAGATGGGCAGAGGGTGATCCTCCTCACAGGCTGTTTGCTCTCTTGCCTGGAGCAACCAGCTCAGAGTAGATTTTTTTTTTACGGTTGTAATTCTTAGTGTCTTGTTTACTGGACTAAGTGGAAAGGCGAATACTTAGAGCTTCCCATAAATGCTTCTGGCAGCCCAAGTAAATACAAGCAACTCCAGTGGAGCTTGAGTTAGTGAGAAAGTGAAGGCATAGATCATAACCATCGCCCAAACTGTGGAGTCAGTCTCTATGACAGTTATCTGGGGAAAGGGCCTAAGGAACTTGGAAGAACTAATGGAAGTTGATGGGAGGAAGGCAACAGGATTAACTTGAAAGCAAAGCTGTTGTAGGAGCTGCCTGAAACCTAAAAAGGCTGGATTTATTAGGAGGGTAATTTCCTACCCAAAGCAAGTGGTTCAAACATTTCAAACTAGATGTCTCAGATGAGAAACTAGAGAAATCCGGAACTTAAAATAGGCGGTGGGGCGGAGGCATGCTAGAGAAGAACAAAGTGACTTTCATAGTAGCTTGTAAAGGGGGATTTGTTTTAGAACGCTAGACGATGCAGGGAATTGGATGTACACTTCTATGTCTCTAGGATGCTGGCTTAAACCTAGTCCCATTTGATAGTAACCAAAGTTGCACCATCTGATAGTTCTTTGGGATTGGCTTGATTGACTCATTAAGTCTGTCTGTACACAAACCTTCACAAAATACCACCACTGCCACCAGCAGAGCAGCGTAGGGAGGTTTGTACTCACTGCGTGCATTGGACTTGGTCTATGGCTAGACAGAGGGCTTCAGTCTCCAAGACTATCAATCCAGCACTAGAATTCACCATATTCCCCCTCTCCTGCCCCCATAAGGTCCCCTAAAAGATTCCTCATCATGCTTAGCCACAGCTACAGAATTACATCACTTAGATTGCAAACAGGGCATTCTCCCAACTAGTTTGTTAGCTTCTCTGAGGCGGTGCCCCTTATCTCTGCTGGGGGTGGTGTTCAGTACTGGATCAGGTGTATCAATTACAACTTACATGCATGACTGACAAGCTGTTGCCGGGGCTGTTACTTTAACTAGGAAAAACAGTGGCACAATGTGTAGGCACAACAGGAATAACTACACTGTACAGGCCTGGTGCTATCTCCAATGCAGCAGAGACTGGACAGCTAAGCTAAGGCAATTCAAGATCGAAGGGTGAAAGGGAAGGACCACAATTTGAAATGGACAAACCTCTGTTCTGGCAAAAACAGCCTGGTTCAATTTGTACAGATGCAGATCAACAGGGAGGGGGAAGCCACAAAGCTCTCCTTGTCAGCAGCAGCAGTTTTCGACCAGCTGTTTTGCTATTTCAGTTTTGTCTAAGCTTCACTGGTTTAACCACAGCTTTGACCACACAGGGCAGTGAAATTTCAAAGTGAAACAGCGAGCAGATTTCTTTCCCATCTCCTTTGTTGTCTAAATATCTGTACTTGACCTACAGGCCCCACAATAATCAGCTGTACCCCATAAAATGACAGAGTTCCAGCCAGGGAGTGTCGTTTATATGGATTTTTGGGGCTTCATTTTGTGCCTCCAGGTCAGGAACGAATCAGTCCTACCCAATTGCTTGAGACGGTCTCTACAGACAGAGCTGGGGATGTTTTAGTCTGAAGCTCCCACACACACTATGGTGTGATAAACTGAACATGGACTACCACAAGCACAAGCTGGCCATTGACCCATCTCCCCACAACTTAACATTCCAAGTCTCTGATCAGCTCTAAGCTGCTTTTAAAAGGCTGCCCAAAAAAGGGTTTCCTCTTTGTTCCATTTCCCCACCAGAGAGCCTACATTGGTCAAGCTGGGAAATATCCAGTTCTGCACTTCGGACAGGCCTATGGCTCATCAGGTTAGAAAAATTGGGAGGTTTATACCACTGGAAGGAAAGATTCCCAGTTTTCCAGCATTCGTCTTATTGTGGGAAAGTCCTTAGATAGTCTGCTTTCAAAGTACTCCATGTATATACTGAGCACCTAATTTAGGTGATAAAGTAAAATGGTGCTATAATTAAGATCTACTAAGCGTGTCTCCTCCAACTGAACCCTGGGTTCTCCTAGTACACCCCTACCTACCATGGGATCCATATATTAGAGTTCCTTAACATGGCTTGATTCAGCCTTTGAAAAATGTAGCCACCTACTAGCCAGAAGCCAACATGAAAAACAAACAGATGCCTCCCACAATTGAGGGGTAACACGGTGAGAAGTCTCCTGCAAACGTGCTGGGAACAAAGAGGATGCTACATTTTACCAAGGCCAGATGTGTTCACCTCTGTCTTTGTCGTTGACTACGTGCTCTGCACCAGACTCAGCATTCTAGTGGTGGCAAGTTTTGTTCAGTCTCAGGTAAACAGAGGTGCAGCAACATAACCTGGCGGCGTAGATCTTGGCTAGGTTCTTGTTCAAGAGGAAAGTGCGGTTTTCTGGCACAAGGCACCACGCCTCACCTCTGTGGCAGTCCACATATCCAAAACCATCAACACAAATGAAGAGAAAGTGTGAGCATTCTTGGGTATGAATTTAATGCAACAGTTTCACTTAAGACAATCACCCATTATGCCTAGATCACGTACGCAGAACTTCAAACCAGGCTACATTCTTAGAACTAGTTCAAACGCCCCAGATCAAAACTAGGACTTACTGAAACATATTCCAATCACCTTATTTATAGCAGTGATTAGGAGACATCCAACCCACACAGCGAAGCATCACAGAAGTTAACACAGAAGCATGTTAAGTAACAAACATCTAGTATTTATTAATAAATTAGTACACTGGAAGGCAATTTTTCCCATATCAGAACCTCCCCCTCCCCTCAACCTCACCCCATTCCAAGGTAGCAAATGCCATCCTTGTATTATAGTTCTTCAAACTGAGCATATTACAGACTGTTCATTACGGGAGCATAACAGTTGCAAATATAACCGGACCATTCTTACAATACAGCCTTTCTAGTTTTTGCTTTTTTTTTTTTTTTTTTTTATTAAATAAAAAGTGAAGTGTGATTTAAGAGACTGCTAAGACCAGGCAAGGTCTTCGGAACCTTGCCTATTAGCCAACATCTGTATAAAAAAAACCCCAAACAAACAAGAGACAACTGTAAAAGCATAGCTCAGGAAGTCTTATGATCACAAGGAGAGTGTCACCGCCAGGGCTCTCCCTCACCTTCCACAGTTCAGCACCAGTGCTGACTGAGATGATCTATATGGGGCCTGCTTATCTCCTAAGTTGCAAGGCAAGATACTCCTTGTTGCGTGTGGTACATTCAGCTGCAGGCCAAGTGACTTTGTTATAGTCTTGAAGGCTGGAGGAATTAAACCATTTATTTTCTTTAAAACATTTCCGCTTTAGCTTAAAGGAGCACAAGTAATCAAGCATTTTATGCATTGTCCAGGTGAAAACCATACAATAAATAACTGTGCTAGTAAAATCTCAGCAAGGAATATGAACTATACAATAGAACATTTTAAAAAAAGTCAACTCAAGAAAAAAATAAAAGCTAGTTGCATTAGAGAGTAACAGACGAAACTCAATTCTCATGTTTTCCGATTTTCCACCAAGGAGAAGTGGGGACAAGGGGAAAGAAAGGCTTGTGGAGAGAAAAGCTACTTTGGAATAAGACAGATATGACAAAAACTAAAATGAGTTAAGAACTATTCCAGATTCAACGTGTAAGTTACACCGGATTCGTGGTCTTTCATTAATGAACTTTGTTTTAAAGTGCATAAAAAGATTGACTGGAATGAAAACAGAAAAATAATTCAGAAGGGGACAGAGGGAACAAAGATTTTAATTCTGCAAGAAAGTTAAGCATGAAAGGGGCAATGTTTGCAAACTGCCCCTTCCAGAAACGAGAGAGAGAGACACCTTGAAGAAAATACTGGCCATATATTCTACAAAAAACCAGCCTGCATATTGTCACTCATCTTTAATGAGTGCCAAGCTAGTACTAGCAAGATTCAGAGTGTGCGGTGGCCAATGTCTACAATAGATCAGGAAGGTGACTATAGACAGAGTCCAGCAGTGTTTGGCTGGCTTCCTGGCTCTTGACTCCAGCAATTTCAAATAGCCTGTCCAGCTTATCCTCTGCCTGTGGAATCTCTTCAATCACATGGAGCTCCTCAGGAGTTAGGATGTGAAGCATGTCGTCAAAGATGGGTTGCAGGTCACAAGGGTCCAACCGCACCTGACGCAGCACTGTGTCTTTCTTTTCTGTGAAGGGAAGAAGGGATTGATGGTTAAGGCACCATTTGTGGAAGAGCATTCACACCTTGGAAACCTCACTCCCCATTCCCTGCCTCTAGGGAGCAGGCCACAACTTGCGAAGAACATGAAAAACGTGGGTGGGTGTTAGTCACAGAAACTAGAGATGGAGAAAGCCTATTGAGTCACCTAATCCAAACCTCTGCCACAGCAGCATTGTTCCCCTACAGCATATTTGCTAGTGTTGAATTACAAATACTGAAAATCACAGGGAAAGGAGAGAGGCCAAAAGCCAGAGAGAGTTACATTCTGTTGGTTTCATTCGTTTTAATGGGTCAGATTACTTTGTGTACTCAACTGTAGATGACTTTGGTTAGGTTCCAATGAGTCATGCTTCAAATTACAAGTGACCTTAAAAGGAAGTTTTAAAAAAAGGAAAGAAAAGAAAAATGTACAACCTGGCATTCATGCAACAAGGAAGAGGCTCAAGCAAGAAAGTCTCCCTTCCTTGGGATCTTTCAGATGTCAGATCTCCCAATACTGACTAGGAAAGAAGCAAATGCTATGGGAATAAAAAAAAGTTCAAGGGAAGTCACTGTGTTGAAACCTAGTCTGTTTCGAACACAGCAAATTTAAAAGAAATTCAGGTACGACCCTGCCAATTCTTATGGTTTTATAGCCACGTTTTCCCCATTTAAAAATATCTCTCCCCCTATGTGTGAAAAACCTTTACAAAGGGAAGGAAATTCATTGACTGAATACCCAGGGAATACAGTCAAATCAACTGTAATGCTGGACCCAGTGCAACATCAAATAGCATCAATGGGAATTTACCCATTTCCTTTCATGGGAATTTGATCAGGAGCCATGAAGACACTAAAAAGCCATCTCCAATCGGAGAGATCTTAGATGTTTATGTATAGAAATCGTAGACCAAATTTAACAGAAGAGTGATTTTTAGGTTGAGTGTCCCTTTAAAGCACTTTGTCTGTTCTACTCAGGTCTTTATACCACGTCCACAACAAAGGTATCTGGTACTTGAATCCCCATATCAAGTGCCTATACTGTCAACTCCTAATAGTCTCTCCAATTGATATTCAAATTGTGTTTATTCTAGTGACAATGTACTCCCAATAACTCACTAATTTCTTCTCCACATATCCTGGCTTCCTAGTTTTACTGGATGCAGCAGAGAAGCAGTCTCCCCTCCTATGGTCAGATGTTAGCACTTTCCGCCTTTTATATTGTTCTGAAAACACATTTAAACTTGCAGACTAGCGTGCTGACTTGGGTACCTTTGGTAATAAAAGAGCCTGTTCGGCTGAGTGGAGAGGTGCCGCTGGAAGTCGAATCACAGCGCAGAAGAGGTTCCGATTCATCAACGAAGAAGCCCTTGTTCTTCTCGCAAGGAGACGGTTCCACGGTGAGGATGGTGGCATCAGGAGGATTCGGATTCAGACTCGGACTGGCAATGGGACTGAGAGGACTGGGGCTCACTGGAAGGGCCAGTTTGTCAGGTTCTAGCTGTGAGGACAAAAGTTGAGTATGATTTGTTATGCAAAACCTAAAGCAAAGTATATATTTAGAACCATTCACATCTCAACTTACCAAACAGGGACAGAGGCTAGGACATTAATATCGCAACTTTAGGTAGACTCTAGCCCCTTCTCAGTGAAATTTAGAGTAAACACGTAATAGCTCCACCTTTTAACAGGGTTCACAATATTCTGATCGACTTCTCCCCAAGGAAAACGGAAAGTGCCTAATGTGAATGTCCTGTTCTCAAAGAAATTTCTCTCACTACAAACCTGCTGTCCCAATAAACAGGGAACAAAGCAGAGAGCTCGAAATGATGGGGTCTAAATTAGCTGTTATCACTCAAGAAAGATCTTGGAGTCATTGTGGATAGTTCTCTGAAAACATCCACTCAATATGCAGCAGTAGTCAAAAAAAGCTAACAGAAGTTTAGGAACATTAGGAAAGGGATAGATAAGACAGACAATATCATACTACTACTACTACATAAAGCTCTGGTTCACCCACACCTTAAATACTACATCCAGTTCTGGTCACCCCATCTTCAAAAAGATATATTAGAATTGGAAAAGGTACAGAGAAGGGCAACAAAAATGCTTAGGGATATGGAACAGCTTCCGTATGAGGAGAGATTAAAAAGACTAGGATTTTTCATCTTGGAAAAGACGACTAACAGGAGATATGACAGAAGTCTATAAAATGATGGTGTGGAAAAAGTGAGTAAGGAAGTGTTATTTACTGCTTCACATAACACAAGAACCGGGGGTCAACCAATGAAATTAATAAGCAGCAGGTTTAAAACAAACAAAAGGAAGTACTTCTTCACACAATGCACCGTTAACGTGGAACTCATTGCCAGGGGATATTGTGAAGGCCAAAACTATAATGAGGTTAAAAAAAAAACAATTACATAAGTTCACAGAGGATAGGCTATTAGCCAAGAGGGTCAGAGATGCAATCTCATGTCCTAGGTGTCCCTAGCCTCTGTTTTCCAGAAGCTAGGAATGGGCGACGGGATGGATGACATGACGATTGCCTGTTCTGTTCATTCCCTCTGAAACACCTGACATTAGACACTGTCGGAAGACAGGATACAAGGCTAGATGGATCACTGGTCTGACCCAGTGTGGCCGTTCTTATGTGGTGGAAAACGTTACCAGTATTTGGTGTACTTACATGTGTGTCCAAGAGAGATCCGTACGTGTGTTAAAAGCAATTACAAATATACTGGCCGTTTAGTATCCCACATACTTATTCAAAGGTGAGTCACTATAACTTATGTTCGTGTTCTTTTCATTCCTTTGTGTGGTTAATGGAAAGAGAGAGTAAAGCCCTAAGGTGGCTTGTTGATACCAAGGGTCAGGATTCCATATCTCAGTGGTAGAACATACAGGCCCCAGTTCCTCTCTATGCCTAAGCTGTGCTGATGTACTGGGGAGCAGCAGCTGCAGGGAGCAGGTTGTAACTCCCCAATTCAGGGGAAAACTAGCTCTGGTGAGAGGCTCCATACACCACAAAAGGGGGTTCCGAAGTAGCGGAGCTCAACTCTGCCACACTCCCTCATACCAGTCTTATGGCAGGTTTGGAGGGGACTTGTGTAGGAGTTGATGCTATTGCCAGCACCAGTGGAATTATCCACTGGAAACCACTGGCCACTTAGAGCTGCATAGCAAATTGGAGACCCACAGCTATATCTCTATGACCTCGTACAACCCCACTGAATGCTCTAAGTGTAACTTAATAGAACACCATGAACAGTTCTGTTGCTGACGCACCAGACGAGGAGAATCTAGCTCCCTCTCCTACAGCTGCAGATATTTTCATTAAATGAAGTGCCATTTTCAGCTACTTTTCAAAGTTAATCACATTTTAAATTACTCATTTATTTGGCCAAAAACTGTGTCTCCTCCACCAAAATACATACACCTGCTCTAAAAGTTACACCGTATTTAACTCCACTATGGGTTTACTCACAGATCTTAAAGCCAGAAGGAACCATTAAATTATCTACAGTCTGACCTCCTCTAGAGCACAGGCCATTAAAATTCCACCCAGTTATCTCTCTTATTGAGCACAATAACTTGTATTTGGCTAAGGTGTATCTTCCAGAAAGACATCCAGTCTTGGTCCGAAGACATCAACCTATGGAGAAGCCACCACTTCCTTGGGTAGGTCATTCCAATGGTTAATCAGCCTGACTGTGCTTATTTCTAATTTGAATGTCTGCTTCCAGCCATCAGTTCTTGTTATGCCATTCTCTGCTAGATTAAAGAGGCCTTGAGTAACCAGTATTTTCTTCCTGTAAAGATGCTTATACACTAATCAAATCACCTCTCAATCTTTTTCATAAGCTAAATATATTGAGCACCTTACATCACACCGTAAAGCATTTTATCGAGTCCTCAAATCATTTTTATAGCTTTTTTTTTTTTTGCACACTCTGCAATTTACCAACATCCTTTTAAGATGTGGACACCAGAACTGTACGCAGCGTTTCTGGACTCCCATTTTCCATTATCTAAACCTATAGGTATTGAGAGAGAGATTTAGGCGACAGCACTATTGAGAATATCCCAGGACTGTTAACACTCAGTTCTTGCTGTCTCAAGTCTCATATCCTTACTCCTTTCACTTGGTAGCAGAAAGACCAATTTCCAGATGGAGCCAGTTTTATTTAACTTGCGTTCACTGATAGAGAATAGGGAGCATAATACCACATGCAAGGCAATTTATATTCCATGGACTAGCTAGATACACAAGCAATGAAGCCCATTTAACTATTCCACTAGATTAATAATAAAGGCTCAAAATATAGATTTAGACTCCTATGAAGGTAACTTCTTAGCATTGCTAGCCCAATAGCATTTCATAGCCACACCAGAACTCTACTCTCTAGTAGACAAAGGAAGTATGTAACAATGTTTGCGTGCTGTAAGCTCATGCAGATTGTTTCACGCAGCCTAGCTCTGCTAGACATTTTAGCTGTTGTATTAAGTAAGAAGCTTGCTCCAGTCAGCCCTCTGCATATGCTGGAAATGGTAAAATGATGTTTCTGGTATTAGCTCTGTAGCCTGACCCCCTAAGACACATGACACCTGCAGTCACTCCCTCACATTCATACAAATGTCTTATGCACCTAACAGACAAAGAGGTATTTGTGTACACAGTGTGGTTCTCAGGAACTTTGCACTGATCTTTCATACTGTGAATCACATTAATGTAATTCTACATGTGCAAAGAATGTACCTCCTACAAATGTCCACTGAGCCGCCCACCTCATTTCCATCAATTCAGGAAATGAACTTTTAATCCCGTTCCACTGTGATAAAAGGACGTCTTTCAGCAGGAGACAGAGGATTGTTCTACTTCAACATATTTTGCAATATATTTACAGTGGTGGTGGATTTTTTTTTTTTTTTTTTTTAAAAGAGAGACTCTAGTCGCCATTAAAATGTCCTGCATGATTCTGCACTATTTGTTCACAAGAGTTAGGCTATTGTTTTTAACTGAGAAAAAGACCACCAGTAGAGAATCAGTGTAGTAAACTTGGATGCTTCCAACACAGCATCCTACAGGATGGGGATTTTACCTTTAAAAATAATTAGACACCGGGGCTAACTCTTCTAAAACGGTACATGTGCGATTTACCTTCTCAATACCCAGGTGCAAGCCTATTTTTACCCACAAGAGAGGTCTGAAGAACAAGGGGCATGAAGAGACAAGACCAAAAGGATAAGGGATGTTGAATACTTAATGCCTCCTAACACTACTGTAACTAAATACCACAAACAGCTGCTAAAGCATTCAAGAAAGGGTGGTTTTCTAGAACATAAAATTCCTCAGAGCCTGACCCGCTTTGAACACACTGTTAGCTTCTTAGGCAAAGTAAACAGGATTCTGGAACATGTGTTAATGTTTAAACGATGAGGAAAAGAAAGCAGAGTGGAGTGACTGTGTTTAGAAGGAGAGTAAAACACTGCTTTGGAGAACTATTAGACTGACTAACTTACATGAACCTGCTTGCAAGTCTTATTTTTAAAGCACTAGTCTAGAAAGGTGCTGTCCACTTCCTGACCTAAGCTGGGGTCATAGTGTTGTATCCAGCTGAGTACTGCCCCACGGGTACCTATGTTTCAGAAGCTGGAAAAACAGTTCCCATACACAGTTTAGCCAGTACCATGGGCTCCTTGGAGAGTGAAGACGCTACTAGACTCTGTGTCCAGCTGATCATAAATAGTCTCTTGGGTAAGACACTGGTCTGGGAGTCTGGAGATCTAGATTCTATTCCCAGCTCTGCCCAGGCTTCCAAGACAGCTTCTATGCCTGGGCTACCCCATTTGCGGAAAAAAGGGGACAGTACAACTTACTCACTTCACAATTGGTTAGAGTTTATGGATGCTTAGATAGAAGGCACTGTGGAACTCCTTGGTATTCTCATTCCCTTTTACCTTTCTACAGGGGAGCCTTACATTAGTCATTGCAGTAACCGTCTAATGAGGACAGAAGCAAATATTGTCTGTAAAGTGCAGAAGAGGCAAAGAAGAGCAACCTCACTGCATTGGGAATCACCATGTCTAATAAGAGAGGCATTCACTATCCCTGACGCGCACATTTATCTCACCGAACAGTTACACATTTGTTTTTCATACTGAAACCACTTAACAGCTTTGATGAATCAGTAACCCTCTGCAATGAAACATGATTAAATCGCACCAATTTTTCTAAGTTACTGCAGCTAGAAGTTTGCATTGCACAAAAGTATCTTTCTGCTATTCCAGGCTCTTTAACTTCCAGGCTCCAAGGACTTGAGTGACTGCACCTCCCGCTAGGTCTGTTCAGCCCCTAAACGTAATGCGGCAATGGGAACTGGCGCCAAGACAAAACAAACAGACAACTTCAAGCTCACTGCCCCAGACACTATGGGATTAGTTCCTAGCTGGGAACAGAGAGGCAACAATTTTTTAAAACCCCCTAGAAGGCACTTAAAGTGGCCTGTTGAAATACACAGGACTTGATTCCTAAAGGCAGCTGTGAGGGCCTTCTTAAACGACCTTCAGCCAACGACCAGCTGCTGACAGCATCCCTACGGCCTGTATTTTTACAGCTGGTTCTTTATTTTGGCTGAAAATGTTTCTATTGGCTTTATTACACTGCAGTACTGGATAGTCTTCAGTTCAGCTGGCTGATAAGTTATTGTGATCTTTATGTATTAACATCTGTGAATAATATGAATGTACTTATGCTCATTCGCTTAGATCCCCTTCTAGAGCACTCATGGTACCTGAGAGATTCAGCCAGCCGTGTCTGAAGTTCAGTGATCTTAAGTACAGGGGGAAGGAAGACTTGTGTCTGAACCACCTCTAAAGTGAACTGTAAAACCAGACCTGAACATCCTGAACATATACCTGATGTACCGAACATCCTTGCCCCGCCCTCCCATCTACCTGTACCATTACGCAAGTTGTGGGCAACATCCAGATGAAATTGTCAATTCTTTCCCATTCACGATTGCTGCCAAGCTCTTGTTGGTTTATTAATGGTATACCAGAATTTATCATATTGGCACATCACCAGTGTCTCCAGAGTTACAGAAGACTTAGATTTGCTAGATGGGGAATTTAGCAAACGGTGCTGGACTTCTACTCATTTTAGCTTTGCATCGCTCCTTTGGATTATTCCTTAAATTTAGCAGTAGCTTTTAGAAGCACATGGTGGGACAGAAATTCACCTGACAAGTGCAAGAAAAGCAACTACTTCAGGGCTCTTAACTCTAGCTGGAAAGATTATCGGGTCAGCCTCATGCAATGAACCTTACAGTTTTCTGTGCATGTCAGCAAACTGCCAAGGTCTCTTACATCAATGGTTATTCTATTACAGCCAGGGCCATATAACTCACTGAATACCTTACTTTATAAAAATGGAGGGCTCGGGAAGTTAAGAAAAACACTGGGCTCAGCTAAATTCAATTCACATTTGTACAAAGCTGCAATTCATACTGGGATGTCTGAGGACTCAAGTGAACTCAAATGTGCATTTGCAGCCCCCTCATGGAAGGGAACAGGCAAGGAACACGTTTCGACACAATAGCGGTTTGGATTTTTTCCCGTAAAGGACACGTGTTGCACTCTCTGCATTCCCTCGGCGCGCGTCTAGTTGTGGGCGCTTCGTTAAGGAACGCATCAAGACTCTCTGCTATCGCTTCACCTCACAGAGACCTTCAGACAGCATAATGGGTTTAAAATTTATATGCAGCTCATGAACAAGCATTAACAGATGAATCTGTCTGACTGGAACCAGAACAGCACTTGCATTGTTTTTGTTACTAAACGACAATGAGGGAACTTAAGTGTTTGGACCTGAAGCTTAAAAAGAAGCTGGATGGTAAGTTTTAATTAAATAGTGCATTATACTGGCTAATTGCCTAATGCCAACAAAGAAGCAGCTACCTGTATTTTGGTTAAGCGGCAGTTTTCTTGCCTAACACACACAACTAACGGAACTGCTATTTTTCCGGCCAATTTAGCAGCTGGCTGTAGTCAACGGAGAAAATCTTAGAGACGGAGACTTTGTGGTCATTGGGTCAGGTGACAGCCCAGATTTCACTGCATAAGAGATGAGGGATTTACATTTGGGATGGGGTTGCTGTTTCCCTGCTTCATTGCATTAAGATTCCACAGCCTTGGAGGAGGGGATGACCTGAATGAAACTGATGAGAGCCCAGTCAGTTCCCAGCTGTGAGGGTGGACATACTCTGCACAAACAGTACAGCAGACTAGACATGCCTCAGCAGGCATTCATTGCAAGCAGGCATGATCTTACCGGAAGGAACAGAAGGCGCAGCAGGTGGGAGGAACAAGACACTGTGCATTGCCGGCCAGACTGCAATTAATAATCTCTCAAAGCACTTAACTCCCATTAAAGCTAATAAGCCCTCCATGCACACATGAGGAAGATACACCCCAATAAATTGTGTACATGTTCAACTGGCACCAGATTTATCTATTTTACAATCAGCCCTCTAAGTTAAAATTTCCAGATTATCTGCACCGGTGGAGGAAGTTAGGTGGGGTCACTTAATGTCCACAGCTTGGCAGTTTTGATCATTGTTTGGGGTGTAAAGGGTGGGAGCGTACACTGGATTAAGTTCCTGTACAGAATTTCAGAGGAGAAAGACATTTAAATTGCAATTCTCTTTCCAACCCTCTTCAGAGCTCCAAGCTCATTTTTATCAATAGGGGAACTTCACACCATTCCTCCAAGCTACAGTTTTATATATGCATGTTCATTAAGGGGAGAAATTTAATTTCTGAAAGGTCTTTTTAACTCAAAGTCAGTTAACTGCTACCATTAACTGGTCAGCCAGCTGAAAGAGAGCGTTCTGCTGTGTCTCCTGAAAGACAAACAATTGGCTTCTCCCTCTTACCACTCTTCCACAATTTTCCTGGCTCGAATTAAGAGACTGGCCATTTTGAAAGAAATTAAAAGTGCCAGGAAGACTCATACAAAAATCTTCACACCTCTCTCCTGCACATAAGAGCCAGAGAGATGACAGAGACTGTGTGCACAATGCCAAACACCTTCGCTCTTAGTTCTCCAGTGTAACACCCTCTTCCCTCAAAAAAAGCCACTTAAAAATCCACGTTTTCCCCATCTCTGATTTCTGAGTGTGTTCAGGCTGTGTGACTACTGTTGAAATGTTAAGCGCTTTGGGGCAAGGGCTGTATTTGTGCCCTGTAGAATGCCAAGAACATCATTATCATCAATAATGATGTTTATCGGGCAATGTCTTCCTGAAGTGTGCATGCAGGACTCAGTTTTACTGGAACTGAGTTTAACGGGGCGCCAGCCATGATTAAGAGTGTTTGTTCCAATACTTTGTCACTACTGTAGACAGGACATACCATGGTTCTAAGACCGAATTAGGGATCATCATAGTACAGGTCAAAATCTTGGGGTTTGTCTACATTACAAATATAATCATAGAATATCAGGGTTGGAAGGGATCTCAGGAGGTCATCTAGTGCTGCTCAAAGCAGGACCAATCCCCAACTAAATCCCCAAATCCCTAAACTGCCCCCTCAAGGATTGAACTCAACCCTGGGTTTAGCAGGCCAATGCTCAAACCACTGAGCTATCCCTCCCCCCCAATCAAATCAGGGCAGGTGGTTACAATACTTGTTGTATCCTGATAGCCTTGAACTTTCCAAAGATTTTGTAAAGAGACTACATGAGCACTACAGGTGTTAACCACACTAACCAGTGTAGATCCGGAGCAGGATTAGTTTGAGATCTAGGCTGTAACTAACTGTTTCCCTAACATGTTTAGAGAACAGCACTGTCACACCCACACTGCCTTAGTTCTTAGTTCTCCCTTAGTTCATACTAAGTCCTTCAAGGTCTTGTACTCCCACCCCTACTAATTCACTGGAAGCTATATCTGTGTTCAGATAGATTACAAAAACAGATTCCCCAAATCCCAACTGATATTCATCCATAATCAAACACACCCATATCTGATCTAGTTTGATGCACGTTTTCCCTAAACACACATGCCTGAATCTAAATTTAGGTCGCTTTACACTCCACTTTGGTACAATGGGTGGTCAAATAAATTGTATTCCTGAAATCAGGGGAAAAATATGTTTTCACGTACCCTTCTGATTTAATTGCCTGCCTTTGCATTTCAGATACTCACTACACAGACTGACATCTGTGCAGTGTTTAATTCCTCCCCATCTCGAACCTAGCTGTAAAGCCCCATAAAAAAGTGCCCAGTTCTCTGTTTTGCTAAAAGGGGAAATTAAGAAAAGAATTCATGAACCAGGAGTCTGACACAGCAAAAGATTTAGGCTGCATTTGAAAAGAGCAGCTTAAAGGATCTAGACCAAAGGGTTTTGAGCTCTGATAACAGGAAGTAACAGAACTGAACCTTGGAACAGCTATAGGCTATTTGCAATACTGCTTCATATGGAACTTTCACATCCTCTTTTCCTTCACCATCCCCCAGATGGGGAAAGCTGCAGAGAGACTGAATGTCACATCGCGTGTCAAGGAAGGAAGATTCAGAAATGTGTTTAGATTGATACACTGAACTTCCCTGCACTAGCCACCCCCTTTAAAACAATTGCACCTGGAATAACAAGTAACATGGGCCTCAGCTGATATGAGTGGCAAATTTGCAGATGATACAAAATTACTAAAGACAGTTAAGACCCAGGCAGACTGGGAAGAGCTACAAAAGGTTCTCTCAAAACTGGGTGACTGGGCAACAAAATGGCAGATGAAATTCAATGTTGATAAATGCAAAGTAATGCACATTGGAAAATGTAATCCCAACTGTACATATAAAACAATGGGGTCTAAATTAGCTGTTCCCATTCAAGGACAGGATCTTGAGAGTTATTGTGGATAGTTCTCTGAAAACATCCACTCAATGTGCAGCAGCAGTCAAAAAAGCGAACAGAATGCTGGGAATCATTAAGAAAGGGATAGAAAGTAGGACAGAAAATATCATGTTGCCTCTATATAAATCCATGGTACACCCGCATCGTGAATACTGCATGCAGATGTGGTCACCTCATTTAAAAAAAAAAAAAAAAAAAAAAGATATAGTGGAATTGGAAAAGGTTCAGAAAAGGGCAACAAAAATGATTAGGGATATGGAACGGCTTCCTTCTACGGAGAGATTAATAAGACTGGGACTTTTCAGCTTGGAAAAGAGACGGCTAAGGGGAAATATGATTGAGGTCTATAAAATCATGACTAGGTGTAGAGAAAGTAGATAAGGAAGTGTTGTTTACTACTTCTCATAACACAAGAACTAGGGGTCACCAAATGAAATTAATAGGTAGTAGGTTTAACACAAATAAAAGGAAGTATTCACAAAACACACAATCAACCTGTGGAACTCCTTGCCAGAGGATGTTCTGAAGGCCAAGACCATAATGGGGTTCAAAAAAGAAGTAGATAAATTCATGGAGGATAGGTCCACCAATCGCTATTAGCCAGGATAGGCAGGAATGGTGTCCCTAGCCTCTGTTTGCCAGAAGTTGGGAATGAGAGAAAGGGGATGGATCACTTGATGATTACCTGTTCTTTTCATTCCCTCTGGGGCACCTGGCACTGGCCACTGTCAGAAGACAGGATACTGGGCTAGATGGACCTTTGGTCTGACCCAGTAGGGCCATTCTTATGTTCTTATGAGTAACACAAATATTGCTGTCATGAGGATGTTTACTGCCCTTAAGTCAGGGCTCTAAAATACTTCAACTGTATCCAGTAAAGTCACAAAAAAGGTAAATTAGGGATAAGAGTAATAAAAGTAGCAAAAAATCCTAGTGCATAAGAGTACCTATAGAGTTCTGGCACTGTTATTTTAGTAAACCGGACATGCTATGCAACACTGCTAGTTACAGTTATCTACATTCTGCAGCTGGTGTGAAGATATTTACGGTCATGTTGCAAGACAAACTATACTGGCCTATTATCTTTAAGCTGCTAAGCAGATCACTGCAATTGACCTTGTGCTTCAACAGAACCAAGTACAGCTTAAGGTAGGGACACAAATGTTGAGCTTCTACAACTATCCCAGGAATGGAGATTTGCAAGTTATTAGTAATCACAAAGCAAAGCCCTTTGGGCAAAATGCTACTGGGATTCTGGGAAGAGCTAATACTCTACAAAGTGTTTGGATGCAAATAGGCAATAGAACCCAACGTATGGAAAACAGCCATTAATTTTTCCCCAACAGGACAAGCCTGGAAAGGAGACATTTTGCAGAATGTGCTCTCTTTCTTGCAAACACTGTTCCAATTCGGTGCATGCTTTTCCAGCTCATCACGGAAGCCAGAGCTCATTAGGATCTGTACATGCTAACACACCTCAAAGTTCTTCCCAGAGCTGTTCTGCTCTTTGCTTATTTTCACAGCAGTCACTGATCCAGAAGACAAAGTGAGCCAGAGGGCTAATCTAGTTTTAACCTAAATTCACTCCGTGTGATGTAAGACTGGCATAACCTTACAGAGTAACAACCCAGCAAGCATTCAGCAGAGAAATTCTCTTGTTATATGCCATGCTGCTCTCTACAGATGAATGGATTTAAATTAATTCTATGCTTACGCATTAGTAGTAGGAGTAGTAAATATTTATATTATGGTAGTGCCCAAAGACTCCAATCAAGAGTGGGGGCCCCTGTTGTGCTGGACAAATCCCAGAAAGAATTCTTGCCTTGAAGGTAAAACAGATAAAGGGTAAGGGAGGCAGACAAGTAAGTGAATGAGGGCTGGGGAGGATGGTCCAGTGATCGGGGTGCTAGCCTGGCATTCTGGAAACCAGACTTCAATTTGCAGCTCTTGGGTAATCTTGGAGAAAAAGTCTCTTAATTCCTCAGTATCCCATTTACGAAATGGAGATAAGAACTTCCCCACCTCACCAGTGTGTTCTGAGGATAACTTCATTGAAGACTGTGACGTGCTCAGTTACTACAGTGATGGAGACCATGTAAGTCCCCGAGGTTTAGCATGCTTTATTACATGGGTTCGTAGTGGGGATTTTAAAGCTGTGGATACAAACAGGGAGTAGGAAAAGGAAAAAAGGGGAAGAGGAACAGTCACAGCTAGTCATCTGTCCAGCCACAGTCAGTGAGCTGGGTTTTGTAGGCACTGTGGCAAAGGAATCTTATGGATGCACTGGAAGAAGGATGGACAAATGAGAGCAACAGAGTTCAGCTTTCAGGTTAATTCTCAAGTCTCTAACATATGCTTCTGTACCTAGGACACAGCAGGATGCTAGGTGTACACCACTAATTTGAGAGCAGAGCAGAGCATGGCCAGAACAAGCTAAGGGATGGAATGAGAGCCTCTGCAGTAGGGCCACCCATAGCTAGATATTCTGTGGCAGTACAGCTGCTATTCATCTGAAGGGCGACTCCATAAGAAGCCAGTTTGATGGTCTCAGTGGTGGGTACTCATCCAGTGGGAACTGGATTAACTGGCAACCTTTTTGGAAACCTTGAAACCATGGCTTTGAGGACGAGCTAGTTACAGGTGCAAAGAAATGAATGGCTTCTCATACCTGAAAAGCTTGTATGAGAAGGTTACTGCTTCAGAAGTGTTCATTGCCAGGCACTGTACTATGTACACAGCGAACTTTCCTTCTTAAAATGAACTGAGAATTTTTAAGGAACAAGCCAGCTTCATCCCAGTGACAGTTACTGGGAAAGCTAAGGGAGGCAAGTCCTACCATCCAGCTACACCACCACCATCACCAGCAGCAGCAGCACAAGCGTCTCACATTATCACTGCACCTCAACCCTGCTTTGGAGAGGACACCTCTAGGGGAGAAAACAATCCAGACTCCACCCCAGTTTGTTGTGTCTACTTGCATCAAACCTTTAAGGGATGGGTTGCAATGGGGACATTCTCTAGCTTAGGTAAGGTTCATGTACATGTCCCAGAATCTAGTAGGACACTTTCCCCTCACCTGTCTTCTGTGCCTCTCCAGTCACCTCCCCAAAGCTCTCTTCTCCCCACATATCCCTTTCCTTACCTCCATCTTGACATAAATTCCAGAAACTCATTTAGAGAATACTTGGAGGTAAGCGTGTTCAGGCATAGTAGTAACTTGCAGAAATGCACCAGGCTCTAATCTCAAATCCGTACCCTTAGGGCCCTTTTAGCGTTCGTTTAACATGCTGGGTGTTGCCTCAGCATGTTAACTAGCCCTGTACATTCAGTGGGTGGATTGCTGTGTGGAACATTTACCAGTAGAGAGACAACATCTGTACAAAAAAGAAGTTGGCCCAATAAGACTACCTCACCCATCCTGTCTCTCTAATATCCTGGAACCAACACGGCTACAATTACACTGCAACCTCCAAAAAAGGAATTTCAGTCAGGGCCGGCTCTGGCTTTTTTGCCACCCCAGGCAAAAAAGCCTCTCGCTGCCCCCCAGTGGGGAGCGCGGCCAGGGCCCCACTCTCCCTGACCAGCCGGAGCGCCGGGGGGAGGGCGGCAAGCCCGGCCGTGGCCCCGCTCTCCCCGGGTGAGCGCCGCCCCCCTCCAGGTGCCTCCCCAAGCACATGCTTGGAGGGCTGGTGCCTGGAGCCGGCCCTGATTCCGGTGCCGTTAGCCTGATAAAATTAACACCTCTGCTGGAGCTCTTGTAACTGCCACTCAAAAGACAGACGATGACTTGCCACAGAGCAACAGGGAAAAAGGATTTGGTCTCACATCACACCACTGAGTGAACTGGAATGGTAAGTCAGATGCCGCATGGTACTAGTGATAGGGCCATATCCAGTCTCCAAGCTAAAGGATGCTGCTGTTGTACAGGAGAAACACACTGCGGGGGATGCCCAGAGCTGTGAGCCACTGTGTTACCTCTCTGCCTAGACAAGGGTGAGTTTTACTGACAATTAGATTGTGTGTCAGCCCCCTGCCGCACCAGCCTGTCTTCCTTGCCAGCAAACTCCTCAGGGCACTCCCGGCCCAAACATCGCCTGGCAAGTAACAATCCGTGAACTCTAGCTTCTGAGCTCCTCAGACATATTTCTCTGCTATGTACAGCCCCTACCATGGTACATTCACAGAAGATATTAAGTTTGCTGCTCTGTTAAAGAGTTAATACATCACAGTTTACTAATTTAACTGCGGTGAATACACCCTTCCCTTCAGAGACAGCCCTAAGATGGTTTACAGTAAAAGTAAAACAAGTTCATTAAAAAAAGAGCAGAGATTAAGTGATACCAAGCAAAAGAGATAAAAGGTAGAGATGAAAACACACATCTTTCAGAAAGGGGGACAACACAAAAAATGAGGAAGTTCGTTAAACAGAAATTAAAAGGTACAGTGCAAAAAGTGAAATCCCTGCAAGCTGCATGGAAACTTTTTAAAGACACCATAATAGAGGCTCAACCTAAATGTGTACCCCAAATTAAAAAACATAATAGAATCAAAAAAGGTGCCACCGTGGCTAGACAACAAAGTAAAGTAAAAAAAAAAAAAAAAAAAAAAAGCAGTGAGGCAAAAAGGCATCCTTTAAAAAGTGGAAGTTAAATCTTAGTGAGAAAAATAGAAAGGAGCATAAACTCTGGCAAATGAATTGTAAAAATATAACCAAGAAGTGCACAAAAGAATTTGAAGAACAGTTAGCCAAAGACTCAAAAAGTAATAGCTTTTTTTTTTTTTTTTTTTTTTAAAGTACATCAGAAACAGGAAGCCTGCTAAACAACCAGTGGGGCTACTGGACAATCAAGATGCTAAAGGAGCACTCAAGGACGATAAGGACATTGGGTAGAAGCTAAATGAATTCTTTGCATCTGTCTTCATGGCTGAGGATGTAAGGGAGATTTTCAAACTTGAGCCATTCTTTTTAGATGACAAATCTGAGGAACCGAGTATCAGAGGGGTAGCTGTGTTAGTTTGTATCCATAAGAACAATGAGGAGTCCGGTGGCACCTTAAAGACTAACACATTTATTTGGGCATAAGCTTTTGTGGGTAAAAAACCCACTTCTTCAGATGCATGGAGTGAAAATTACAGATGCAGGCATAAATATACTGACACAGGAAGAAAAGGGAGCTACCTTACAAGTGGAGAACCAGCCAAGGCCAATTCAATCAGGGTGGATGTGGTCCACTCCCAATAATTGATGAGAAGTTGCTTTTGTAGTGAGCCAGCCACTCCCAGTCCCTATTCAAGTCCAAATTAATGGTGTTAAATTTGCAAATGAGTTGTAGCTCTGCAGTTTCTCTGAGGTCTGTTTCTGAAGTTTTTTTTGTTGAAGAATGGCTACTTTTAAATCGCTTATTGAATGTCCAGGAAGATTGAAGTATTCTCCTACTGGCTTTTGTATGTTACCATTCCTGATGACTGATTTGTGTCCATTTATTCTTTTACATAGAGACTATCCCAGATTGAGGTGTCATTAGAGGTGGTTTTGGAACAAATTGATAAACTAAACCAGTCATTCTCCAAGCCGGTCCCCTGCTTGTTCAGGGAAAGCCCCTGGCAGGCCGGGCCCATTTGTTTACCTGCCGTTCCCCAGGTTCGGCCGATTGCAGCTGCCACTGGCCGCGGTTCGCCGCTCCAAGCCAATGGGGGCTGCGGGAAGGGCGGCCAGCACGTCCCTCGGCCCGCGCCACTTCCTGAAGCCCCCATTAGCCTGGAGTGGCAAACTGCGGCCAATGGGAGCCGCGATTGGTTGAACCTGCGGATGCGGCAGGTAAACAACCGGCCTGGCCCACCAGGGGCTTTCCCTGAACAAGTGGCGGACCGGCTTTGAGAACAACTGAACTAAACAGTAATAAGTCACGAGGACCAGATGATATTCACCCAAGAGTTCTGAAGGAACTCAAATGTGAAATTGCAGAACTACTAACTGTAGTCTGTAATCTATCATTTAAATCAGCTTCTGTACCAAATGACTGGAGGATAAATAATGAGACGCCAGTTTTTAAAAAGGGCTCCAGAGCTGATCCCAGCAATTACAGGTCAGTAAGCCTGACTTCAGTACCGGGCAAACTGGTTGAAACTATAGTAAGGAAAAAAGTTGGCAGACACATATATGAACACAATTTATTGGGGAAAGTCAACATGGTTTTTGTAGAGAGAAATCATGCCTCGCCATTTTACTAGAATTCTTTGAGGGGGGTCAACAAGCATGTGGACAAGAGGGATCCAGTGGATATAGTGTACTTAGATTTTGAGAGAGCCTTTGACAAGGTCCTTCACCAAAGAATCTTAAGCAAGACAAGCTGTTGTGGGATAACAGGGAAGGTCCCCTCATGGATTAGTCACTGGTTAAAAGATAGCAAACAAAGGGTAGGAATAAATGGTCAGTTTTCAGAATGGAGAGAGGTAAATAATGGTGTCCCCCAGGGATCTGTACTGGGACCAGTCCTATTCAACATATACAGTGAGGTGACAAAATTTGCAGATAATACAAAACTACTAAAGATAGTTAAGTCCCAAGCATACTGCGAAGAACTACAAAAGGATCTCTCAAAACTGGGTGACTGGACAACAAAATGGCAGATGAAATTCAATGCTGATAAATGCAAAGTACTGCACATTGGAAAACAATCCCAACTGTACATACAAAATGATGGGGTCTAAATTAGCTGTTACCACTCAAGAGAGAGATCTTGGAGTCATTGTGGATAGTTCTCTGAAAACATCCACTCAATGTGCAGTGGCAGTCAAAAAAGCGATCAGAATGTTGGGAATCATTAAGAAAGGGTTACATAATAAGACAGAAAATATCTTGTCTCTGTATAAATCCGTGGTATGCCCATATCTTGAATAACGCATGCAGATGTGGTTGCCCCATCTCAAAAAAAAAAAAAAAAAAAGATATATTGGAATTGTAAAAGGTATAGAATAGGGCAATAAAAATGATTAGGGGTATGGAGCGTCTGCCATATGAGGAGAGATTAATAAGATGGGGACTTTTCAGCTTGGAAAAGACAACTAAGGGGGGATATGATTGAGGTCTATAAAAGCATGACTGGTGTAGAGAAAGTAAATAAGGAACTGTTATTTACTTCTTCTCATAACACAAGAACTAGGGGTCACCCAATAAAATTAAAAAAAAAAAAAAAAAAAGGAAGTATTTCTTCACACAATGCACAGTCAACCTGTGGAACTCCTTGCCAGAGGATGTTCTGAAGACTAACAGGGTTCAAAAAAGAACTAGATAAGTTCACGGAGGATAGATCCATCAATGGCTATTAGCCAGGATGGGCAGGGATGGTGACCCTAGCCTCTGTCTGCCAGAAGCTGGGAATGGGCGACAGGGGATGAATCACTTGATGATTACCTGTTTTGTTCATTCCCTCTGGGGCACCTGGCATTGGCCACTGTTGAAAGACAGTATACAGGGCTAGAGGGACCGTTGGTCTTACCCAGTATGGTTGTTCTTATGTCTAAAAGTCTAAAATTTATTCTAGCACAATGGTTCTCAAACTTTTGTACGGGTGACCCCTTTCACATAGCAAGCTCTGACTGCGATCCCCCTTAAATATATAAAAAAGTGTTTTTAATTTGTAACACCATTATAAATGCTGGAGGCAAAGCAGGGTTTGGGGTGGAGGCTGACAGCTCGCGACCCCCATGTAATAACCTTGTGACCCCCTGAGGGGTCCCGACCCCCAGTTTGAGAACACCTAGCAAGATACAGCCTTTGTTCGAGAAAGTTTCTTTCATCTAGTCTCCTTTCCAGCCTTCTACCAGCCAGGATGCATCACGGAGATCAAATAGACTGTTTTCTTTGTCTCCTACAGTGAAGGATAAAGATGGAGTTTCTCTGTTCCTTATATGCCCCAAATGGATTTCTTTGTCTTACATGTCAGGAAGGCTTCCTGGGGACTCAGTCTCCTGTCCCTCTTTGGGGTGCAGGAGCCCTGTTAATTTTGTCTCTTGAGTTCAGGAACATGACAACACCCACTGGTTTAGCTTGATGGCTTTGTATACTGCTAGTATGTAAACTGAGGCAAACCCACATTCCTTTGTCTAGGGGAGACCTGTTTATCACCTCTACCTAGGCTATCTGGTCTTAAACATGTTCTAGTAACATCATACAGAGGAATTCATAACTTCATATATAAGGCTAACACATGCACTTTACAACGATTCTAATGTTACAGGCTTTCTTATGACGCCTCACAAGGCATATTTTGTGCAAAATATCATTGCAGTAGTATGTAGGCTGTGAATACAGGGGTGCCTAGAGTCACAATAGGGGGCTGTTGGAGGAAGCTGATTAGCAATCTGTTTAAGATGAACTGAAATAAAAGTGTCCACAGAGGGGGCTAAACCAGCTGAATTTTTTTTTTTTTTTTAAATGAACCATTAGAGCAGCACTGATTGAACTCCTGTAGGCAGGCCTAACGCAGCTTGCTGAAGAGATTAGTGACCTAATTTCACTACTTTCCAGGAAAGCAAACCAATGCCACTGCTAGAAAGTGATCGTTAGAGGCTTGAGGGTAGATTGCTAGCCTCCAGATGCCATATGATGTTTGGAAACAGAGAGCACAGCACTTTTTAAAAAGGAATCTCTTTCAGAGTTGCTGCTTGGTGATTTTAGCTTGAATCATGTTTTGATATATGGCAAGCTTGTCAAGTCTATTCCTTGGGATTCTCACAGAATTCTGTTCCCTGGCAGTTCAACCCCTTTCCAGCCCCTATGCCATTTCCATTCTTTCCAAGGTACAAGAGCTATGCAAAGAAACAGTGCTGTCAGCCCTGCTATCTTCCACCAACAGGGTGACTGGAGGCATTTCCACAGTCCTTATCAAGCTGCACTGCTTCCCAGGCAACAAGCAGGCTAGTTTCCTGAATACATCCTTACCCTACCACAGACAGGCAAATGCAGATGGCTAGGCAGGGAAGCAAGGCTTTGCTACTCACTTTTTAAGATGAAATGCATGCAAAGAAGTGTGCACCTTTATATTACCAATGCATTTGGCTTTAGGCTAAGTCCCCCTCACTGGGCATGTGTAATCCCATTGACTTCACTGAGGTTACATGTGGGAATGATAGGCTCCGACTTCATGGGTGCTTCGGGGCTGGAGGACCCCCAGGAAAAAAAATGGTGGGTACTGAGCACCCACCGGCACTCTCCCCCCTCCCTCCCAGTGCCTTCCACCATCAGCTGTTCTGCAGTATGCAGGAGGTGCTGGAAGGAGTGATGGCAGGCGTGCTCGGGGGAGAAATGGGGCAGTCCCTGGGCCAGAGCCAGGAGTCAAGCACTCCCCAGCACAGTAGAAAGTTGGCACCTCTGGTGGGAGTAGAGCAAGCAGGAACCCACCCACGACATCCTATAAAGGCAACATGTGGTCTAGTCAGTTTGCACGCTATTGGAGGCAGGGGCCATGTCTTCCTGTGTGTTTGTGGAGTGCGTAGAACAGAGCTCTGAGCCCAACTGGCGCATTTGGATGCCTCCAAAATGGAACTAATAATGGCCAGAACGTTAAGGCCTGAAGCTTAGATTTTTGAAGCCACTTGTGAGAATTTGATACCCAATTCCCATTTACAAGAAGTGGGCACCCAAATCTCTTGGGCAGCTGTGAATGTCTCAGCCTGGATCCTTTAAGTTATCAGGTGGTTTTAGATTTGGAAACTGAAGTAGAAACACCTTGATTTTTAAAGGTGCTTAGCATCTACAAGTTTCAGAGTAACAGCCGTGTTAGTCTGTATCCGCAAAAAGAAGAACAGGAGTACTTGTGGCACCTTAGAGACTAACAAATTTGTTAGAGCATAAGCTTTCGTGGACTACAGCCCACTTCTTCGGATGCATATAGAATGGAACATATAATGAGGAGATATATATACACATCTACATAGCATCTACAGTTTCTCCAAACCGGGAGCTGGAGGTAGCTCAGCACTGTAAACACTTTTAAAGCCTCACCATCTGTAAAAAGGTGATGATTCTTGTTTACTTTCAAAAACTTGTTTTGGAAGATTAAGCATGCAGTATTACACATGAAATTGCATGATATGCCGCATGAAATTGCATGATATGCCACATCTACCGTTAATTAAAGACATGTTTAATCCACCACATGGTCGTCTGCCCTCACATTGCTCTCTGTGGATAGGTTTACCAGATGAGGGATTTACGGTAGAGCAGTGGCTCTCGACCTTTCCAGACTGCTGTCCTCCTTTCAAGAGTCTGATTTGTCATGTGTACCCAAGTTTCACCTCACTTAAAAACGACTTGCTTACAACATCAGACATAAAAATGCAAAAGTGTTACAGACACACTATTACTGAAAAAATCACTGACTTTCTCATTTTTACCATATAATTATAAATTGATTGGAATATAAACATTGTACTTACATTTCAGTGTATGGCATATAGAGCCGTATAAACAAGTCATTGTATGAAATTTTAGTTTGTACTGACCCCGCTAGTGCTTTATACGTAGCCTGTTGTAAAACTAGGCAAGTATCTAGATGAGTTGATGTACCCTCTGAAAGACACCTGTGTACCCACAGGGATACATGTACCCCTGGTTGAGAACCACTGGTTTAAAAGGCCCCTTTATCTAGCCTGCCCCACACCCCATTTATATGCCTCCTGTGTGCTCCACTGAACCGCATTCTAGTCACACAGTCTCTTTTAAAAGGTAGCAGCAGAAAATGTTCCTGGCTTTTAAGTAAAAGCCGATTCCATCTTACAGTTAACGTCCCTGGGTGTTTCTGCTCCTGTGTTCTCCATGAGCTCTGCATTCCCAGGAACACTGAACAACTTATTTGGCAAAGCAGGTATGTGACAATGGCTACATCCTAACAAGTACAACAGACAGGATTTTTGTGTCTTTTCAAATAGTGTCTCTATCTACACATGGTAGCCAGTTGTAAAATTGGCAAACATCTAGGTGAGTTGATGTATCCTGGGAAGACCTCTGTGTATCCCCCAGGGGTACTCACACCCTTGGTTGAGAAACACTGCGGTAGAGGACTTGTGGCGAGTTTCACGGTCCGCAGAGAACGTGACAAATAATTATCTTGTCTCAGACCCCACTCAATGTCAACCCGGGTTTGATTTACTGCCAAGGCAATGGAGCCTTCTGAACCGGTTTTGTACTGGACATGGAATTTGTGCGGCAGACAGTGCACTATGTCAATGTGGGCAGCCACAAACCATGACACATATTGTTGAGGACTCAGACAATAACATGACAACTTCCTGGAGGTCTTCACACCTTGAACATCGCTGATAAGAACGCTGTGGCTTGGCCTGACTGGTTTACATATGCTAAATAAATAATCAGAGTTTGGAATCGCACTGAAAAGGGATGAGAGAAAGATCAGGGCAAATATTGTGAGCAACTCTTGGGATGCCAAATTACCCTTGTTAGGAGGTTACCACCGAGATCTGTGCTTGGAAGCCTCCACTCCACCCATCACTGCATCCACGTTACCCTGACATCCATACTCCTAAAATTCACATCACAAATCCCACCAGTTCCTATTTCCTACCAGCGAATAAGTATTGCCCAGGATTCTGCGAGATTTACTCCTGCACTATTTTTAGTAAATCCCCAAGTTCTAACGACTCCAGCCACCTGCCCAAAATGAGTCAGCAAAAAAAAGTTTCTACGTTATCCAATTGGATACCATCCCACCATGCAAAAGCCCAGAGTAAGACACTGAACTAGCACCATACTCCAGAGATGAACACAATCTGGTTACAAACTGTTCAGGAGCAGCAATTCTCACTTGTGTTTAAACAGCGCCCCTTCCCCGTAACGTTAGTTTCTGAGAACAAGCTCTTAGTCGGTCATGTTCTTACAGTAAAGAAGTCACTTTGGCAATTCTTTTTGAAAGATGGTATTAAGGCCTAGTCTACACTAGGAGGGTTTGCTATACCAGGAAAAGCACTTTTCGGTTGGTATAACTGTGTCTATGCTAGGGCTTTTACCAGTATACAAATATCAAGAGCGTCATATCCTTAACCAATATTACTGTACCAGAAAATGTTTCAAGTATAGACCTGGCCTAAGGCTACTGAAGAGTTCCCAATGATACAGACCTACTAAGTTTCCTTCGCTGGGAAAATCATGGATTAGTTTTTAAAAGATGACTTGCAATGTTTAAAATTGCATTTGTACTCCCTTTTAGGAGACACATACAGGTGCCCAAGTTAGTGTGGTTCTGTGCGTGTGTGGTCTTGAGAATTCTCTTTTAAAGCTTTGAAATATAAGGAACATCCAGTCTAGTCTTGCTGGAGGTCTCAGATAACGTATATTGTGAGCTTCCATGTTTTAAAAAGGGAAAGAGCCCATTTGGACCACTTAACAGAAGCCATCCTCTCCATAATGGGCATTAGCAGACACTAGAGTTCACCAAGGGCCCATCTGCTTTTTGCTAACTAAAAATTTCTCCCCCTTAATCGCTTGGCTCTCAGTGTCATCTCCATGATGTTCTAATTTTACTAATTTTCTGGTTGAAATCTTCCCTGATTGACAAGATCTGTATTTCTACTGTAAACACTTGGAAAAAAAAAAAAAAGTTCCTGTTTCCTTTCCACGTTATAAAGCAGCAGCAGAAGGCACAAGCCTATTTCCCCTTTAGAAAGGAACCTTGGAGGTTTTCTCTCGCCTAGGATTTAAAAAGCTGGGTTAGAACATTTTAGCTGACACATTCTAAACACCTTTAAATCCTAGTTGAGACAAAACTTTTAGGTGGCTTTTTAAAATATCCCTCCTATGAAAGATTTTGCAGTACTCCTAAGCAATAAGTGTCAATTTCTTGACTTCAAAGTGAGACAGCCCTATACAGTGCAAGCACATGCTCTCTGCATTGCAGTGGGTTTTGCAGAAATCCATTTCCTCACCAAGATCTCGTTTTTGGAATTAAGCACATGTGCCTTGCTGAACTGAGGCCACTGTTGCTCATTAAACCCAACAGAGAGGAGGGCCTCTCACACAGAAAAACCTTACACATATGGTTGTAACTATAGGCAGTGGGGATTACAACTGAACCAAACCTGTAGTGTAGGAGATTTGGTTTTACTTGTTCTCAGAGACACTAATTCCCTGCTTGTTTTTATAAGTCCTCTTAGAGGAAATGCGATGGTCAAACCGGATATGGACGTATCTTTTGTGTAAGCAAGCATCACGTAGTTATTCAGGGTATTTACCCCTCAATGTACTGTCTTGCCAGGCTATAAAAACCTAGTCCCTGAGAATTCTTTCAAACAGTGAAGATAAGAATTTAGGGCAGGAGAAAAATGATGTACAGTACCCAATGGTTTTAATTAAATTACTGACTGTGATGCCTCAACAAGTCCTCCAACAGTGACTAGCTCTGTTCTTGAGCAATCTTTTAATTTTTCTAATTGGATACTGATGATAAATCCAAACCAAATGCCATTTTATCTGATCTCCTAATTCAGGATTTATCATAGGTATTCAATATCAAAATGTAACCAGACAAAAAAACAGTTTACTACATACTCAAGGAGACTAGGAAAGTCAGTTTGATATGCTGCACACGCAACAGGAATTTCACGCATGCATACCACAGAGAAAAAAAATATATACACATCTAAGTATGTCAGGACTTGATTTTACATATAATTATGTCTTATGCTTTGCATTTAGGGTTTTAAATCTTGGATGCAAGAAGTCTTGGAGAACAGCATGCAGACCAGACAGTTATATACTTTGGGCTATTTAGATTAAATTAGAATAGAAGCTGTTGCACTGAACACTGCAAGACAAAGCTATTCATTATTTAAACATGGAACAAGAAGCTGCATTCCATGCACAAATGACTCTGGTAGGGTTACAACTAGGAAGCTCTATACACCCAAGTATCTCTCTTGAAAATTAACTTAAAGCCGAAGCACAAAGTCATTACTAGGAAGTGTAAAAGACCCAGTAACGCGATACATGGTTGCAAGATCAAGCACTCAAACATCAGGGAGCACCCAATTTTGAGGCTGCTCCAGCAACCCTAACTCTTAATGCATACCATAAAGGTATGCATGCTGTTTGCAGTTTACCTTTAATGTGAGACGTGAGAGCTGGCACCTCCATATGCAAAATCCTGGAATAGTTTTAAGAGCTATTTAACCATGAGGCAATTTGAATGACATACAAAACAGTAATAGCAGGCAGCACCACAGGAAAGAGAAATGCTGACTGTGAAAGTCTAAGGAGACCTTGCCCTCACTCCCAAGCACCGCCCTAACGAGGGTTCAGGTAGGAGTTCATAAAGACAAGTACCGTTCCTCATGAGCAAAGCTGCACGAGAACTCTGCTCCCGCAAAGCTCAACCGCGCAGGGCAGAAGCCTGAACGTAAGCCCCTGTGCAGTTTAGGGGCCCCACAGAAAGGCTGCACTGATGGAAGCTGCCCTAGGGGGATATTAACCTTCAGTTACCCTGGAGCCTAAACAAGTTCACACTGGAGTAATCAGCAAGAGGTCCATGGCAGCTGATCAGAACCCTGGGGCTGCACTGTATACCGGTTCTAGAACCCTGGGGCTGCACTGTATACCGGTTCTAGAACCCTGGGGCTGCACTGTATACCGGTTCTAGAGCCCACAAGATGCTTTGAAATAACCTGTAGGCTTGGTGTCATTCATTTCTTTGGCACTTGTCTTCGTGTACAGTGCTATAGTGAAGATGCTACTTCGTTGATAAGAGAACTTCTCCCATCAGTATAGTTAATCCACCTCCCTGAGAAGCGGTAGCTATGTCGGCAGGAGAAACTCTCCAGTCTACACAGGGGGTTAGGTCAGTAGAACTGCATTGCACAGGGGTGTGTATTTTTCACATCCCCGAGTGACGTACTTATACTGACATAGGTCTGTCGTGTAGACCTGGCCTTGGAAGGATAGACTAGTGCATATTTCTGTGATGAAGAGTGTAATGAAAAAAATAAAACAAGCTTCCCCTGCAATCAACATACACTTTACCTGGGTTGTGTCTTCCATCAGGCCTCTGATCTTCTCCACGACATCATTACGTCTGTGCTGCCGCAGTGCGCTGATGAGCTGAGCGAGACTGGCTTCAGGGCCTCGGATGGTCCAGTGCTGTAAGGCAGCATAGGCCCTTTCATGGTCTGCAGTGTACCCATTGGAGAAAGCCGCCATCTCACGGTCACTTGCATTGCTCAGAAATTGGTAGATCTCTTTCCACTGGCCTCCAACCTGGGCTGCTACGAGCTTCAGAATGTCAATGCCTGTCAAACAGAAGAGGTGGAGATGAAACAGCAGTTTCCAGCCTTGCAGCCTCTTATCAGTTAAATATCAAACTATTTATGTTTTGTACTAGCAGAAGGGTGGGTCTCTTCCATCTAAGAGATGCATTTAACACCTCTTTAGGTCTTTCATTAGCAATAACGGATGCTTATAATACTGGGCGGCATGCTACTTCCCAGTGTTTTGCTTTAAAAACTCACCTTTGACACTTGTTATGTAAGTAAAGGGTGTAAAATACATAAATACTCTCTAATGCAGAGACATCTTCTAATATTAACTGCCCTGTTTGAGCAGTGGCTGATATTAACAAGCTTCCTCATTGGTGGTGGCATTACATTATGATACCTGGCCAACTAGCCCTTCACTAGCTGGTTTGATTTGGGGCAGGGGATGTTACACATTTCCGAGTGGATTCTGGTGAGAGGGGCACTTGTTATCCAGCCCGCTGCACTGCAATCTTATCTAATTCATCCAGTAGTGATGAAATCCAGTTATGCGTTGCATCAGCACTGCTACTCAACTAAAACTGTCTATGGGTTGCTCTGGTGTGAAGAGATCCCTAGTAAAGAAGAGTGATTGAAGTTTTCTACAGCCCTGCACAAAAGCACTGCAGCTGTGACCCAACTACTGACCTGGGTGTGTTAGGGAAAAAGATGTGTCACCTGAACTTTTCTTCACAAGTAACAGTCGCTTTCCCAAATATTAAAGCCCCATAATAGTGCTAGCTACAACCACGTGTAAACTTCTGTTCCACTGTGGAAATACTTGAAAGACCTGTGAAATACTTGAGGTTTAAGAGGCAAAAAGCACAACTCGGTTGCTACATGAAATACTTTACACAAAGTGATCCAAGTTTTCTATTCAAGAGTCTCTCTCCCCTCCCCTCTTCCACCCACCAGGTCTCTCAAACCACTGAGCACAAGAGACTGTTACAAAACTATCAACACAATATCCTCTCACTGTGAAACTTCAGAAGGGATATAATTAAAAGCCAAGTTCATCCATGTAGGGAGAAGGAATCAGCAAGTACAAACCTTCAGATACAAACTACAAGACGTTGTTTTGGAGCAAGGAAAGGTTGTTTTTTTTTTAGGCAAGTAAGCTCAGCAAAATCCACCTTAAGCAGCCACACAAGGGATCCACACAACTGGTTTTCATACAAACAGTTCTCAAGTTTTCACAGGGTGGGTCACATCTGAGGTTTCCTCATGAGCTGCTGCCCTTCATTTCATGATCACACAGACCACTTCCCCACCCATTTGCAGTCACATAACATCTTTGTGGCAACTAAAGCAATAGCTTACAGAGAAAAACTGAGAAGGTCTGGGATCTTTCCCAGTGGGATCAGATTTAACAGCCTTGGTAACGCAATTTTTAGACTAAGCAAAAACCCTAGTTAATGCATTTCTACACTCAGGACTGAAAATTCAAGCCAGAAATTATGTAGTCAAATTATGTTAGCAACACTCGACATAAACCCATACATTTCTTAACCAGTATAAAAGTTAAATGGGCTTAAGAGACCATTCTACATAAACTGGTGAAAATCCACTTTTAAACTATACCCTAGCCTAACAGAGCACTTTTCAATATTCCAAGAAACAGGCACCATGTGTATTAAGCCAGTCTAAACCGGCATGTGACCCACTTTCCATTAATCACAGATAGTGCCAACTCACATTTTAAATACAACACACGTATTCATATTCTCTCCTACCATAGTCAAATAAGGGAAAGATCCAGTATTATAATTTATGGGCACCAAATTTAGTTGACCATAAATTGGATTAAAATCTGGAGGTTGTCCCCCCCATACTGGACCTAGAATTCTCTTTGAAAAGTCTACTATGTAACGTTTATATACAATTTAGAAACTGGCCCCTCCCCTGGAACGGTCACTATTTTAGTGGTAAAATCCTGGTGCTGCAATCCCTCACTCACACCAACACACTCAGATGCTGAAGAGACAATGCTAGCACTTGTTCAGTGGTGAAATACTTGCACAAGTCTTTACACCATCTTTGCCAGCCCTACATTAACAAAACCCACATGGACACAACCCATAGGAGTCGCAGGCAACCCCTGCAATGGCACACAGTGTAGCATACATACAAACGCCGCCATGTTCCTGATGAAACATTAGCGACACTGGCATGATTTTCATAAGCCAATACTAGGGCAGGGTAGAGCAGCTGCGCTTGTAGGATCTACAAAAACCCACACTGGCTAGAAGCAGCCACCTTTACAACAGCAGTGTTTAAATAAGGCCATTTAAGCAAGTGCAAGCAGTCACCAACTATTTAATGACTTAAAATATAGAGGCACAAAGGAAAGGTTAAAGGCATAGTCCCCGAGTTTCTAATCTGCCGGGATGTGCTCCCCCCAGGTCCCGGCCCCACTCCACCCCTTCCCCCAAGGCTCCACCCTCACCCTGCTTCTTCCAATCCCCGCCCCTTCCCATCTCTGCCTCTTCCCCACCCAGTTCCGCCCCCTCCTCCGAGCACGCTGCACCCTCACTCCTTCCCAGTCCCCCCCCAGCACCTCCTGACGCCGCCAAACAGCTGATCAACGGCAGGCACTGGGAAGGAGGCGGAGGCACTGATGGGGGTGGGGGGGCTGCCGGCAGGCAGGGTGGCACTGGGGGGAGGTTCTAGTAGGGGGGCTACCAGTGGGTGCTCAGCACCCAGCATTTCCCCCCCCCACCCCCATGGGTACTCCAGCCCCAGCGCACCCACGGAGTCGGCACCTATGGTTAAAGACCATATTTAGAAGTATGAAGTGTTGTTGTAGCCGTGTTGGTCCGAGGATATGAGAGAGACAAGATGGGTGAGGTATTATCTTTTATAGGCCCAACTTCTGTTGGTGAGACAAAAGCTTTCGAACTTGTACAGATCTGAACAGCTTTGTGGAAGCTTGAAATCTTGTCTCTCTCACCAACAGAAGTTGGGCCTATAAAAGATAATACCTCACCCACCCTTTCTCTCTAATATTTAGAATGTGTCACAGCAACATGTTCTAAAAGCTATGCGTCAGTGAGCTGCTTCTTAAGCTTATTAGGGCTGTCAAACGATTAAATATATAATCGTGATTAATCGTAAGATTTAAAAAATAGTCATGATTAATCACAGTTTTAATCACATTATTAAATAAGAGAATACTAATTTAAATTTATTATAGATGGTTTTCTACATTTTCCAATATATTGGTTTCAGTTACAACACAGAATACGAAGTGCACAGTGCTCACTTTGTATTTTTTTTATTACAAATATATGCACTGTAAAAAAACAAAAAATAGTATTTTTCAATTCACTTCATACAAGTACTGTAGTGCGATCTCTATCGTGAAAGTGCAACTTACAAATGTAGAACTATTATCTTTTACATCACTGCACTCAAAAACAAAACAATGTAAAAAACTTTAGAGCTCACAAGTCAAAGCACGAAGGGGCATACGAATGTTTAACATACCTGGCACGTAAATACCTTGCAACACCGGCTACAACACTGCCATGTGAATGCCTGTTCTCACTTTCAGGTGAAATTACAAGTAAGAAGCGGGCAGCATTATCTCCCATAAATGTAAACAAACTTGTTTGTCTTAGCAATTGGCTGAACAATAAGTAGGACTGAGTGGACTTGTATGAGGTGAATTGAAAAATAATTTGCTTTGCATTAATCACATGCATTAACTGCAATTTCCTGTTAGCCCTACTTATAATAAGACCAACAATCCGCAAGATAGAAGGACTATTTCCATTTCTCTTGCTTCTACATAAGTGATGCTAGGAAGATTTGCTTTACCACCACCTTGGAGAAAGTTGCACAATTTGTTGCTCAAAATAATCCAGAGACATGAAATGTCACGTTCGCAATCATTAGAGAAGAGATCTGACAAACACTGTTGTATTTTATAACTGTGTCCCATTATCCAAGTCACTATTTGTTTTTTAAAATGGTGGTGCTATGCAATTTCAGTTGCCAAACAATACATGACACTTACAGGAACTGAGAAGCCAGAACAATCAAGTTAACAACTCCAAAATAACTAACTTTTCCAGTTAAGCGGAAGAGCTTCCTAATTTGGGATTAATAAATATATGATCAGTAACATATTTACAACATGGAAACAAAACCTTTAACCACTAGTTGGCTTTATCTTTCCAGTCCTGCCCAGGTAACACATCCTCATGGAATAACCTTACACACAGCAAACTCTAGGGGCATCCAACCCATCTATAGATGGAGATAAGTCTTCTTTAGTGCTTTGGGTTAAAAACAAAAACCAAACAAAAAACCAGCGAGATATCAGGTTCAGAGGGAAAAAATACAGTCTGTTTTGGAGGTTTAAGCAGAGGAAAGGCTCTTAGAGATCATTGAAAGCAACAATCAGTGCCAAGTATTGTAAATTCTTGTACTTTAGCCATGCCACTCAAGATCGCAAAGCTCCAGAATATGGCTAAAGTCACTCATGTTTTAATCCTACTTTAATCTACTGTTCTCATAAATAGGGCTAAGATTTTGTCATCGTTATTTTTAGTAAAAGTCACGGACCGCTCATGGGCAATAAACAAAAATTCATGGAAGCCGTGACCCGTCTGTGACTTTTGCTGCTGCAGCTCCATGACTTCCCCTGCCACCGTGGTGGCTGGGAGCTGTGGGGTTCCCCCTCTGCCCACGGCGGCTGGGAGCTGCAGGGTGACCATATTTCCCAAAGAGAAAATGGGACACCCCCAGCCGCTTGCCAAAGGTGTCCCCCTCCCCCTGAGCAAGGCTGTCGCCTGTCACTGGAACCTTGAGGGGGGTCCCCTCAAGAGTCTCTCACCTATCCGGGAATCTTGAAGGGGGCTCTGTCTCCTGTCGCTGAAACCCTGCCACGGTCCCGCTGGCTGCCAGCTCCAGAGTCCTGCAACCCTTGGGACTGAAGCAGAGAATGTTACGGAGGTCTCTGGAAGTCACGGATTCCGTAACTTCTATGACCACCGTGACATAAACGTAGCCTTAGTCAGAAATAAGGAAAAGCCCACACAACATTAGGATAAAATCTTCTCAAAACTTTTGGGGCACAAAATTTTCAACCCCGCTAAAAACAAATGCAAGAGCCATTGTTATAAAGAGACACCATTAGCCTCAGAGGTGTTCCACTGCTACAAACAGGAAAGGATCAGCTAGTGGTTATAGCACTAGCCTAGGACTCAGGAGAGGTAGGTTCAAGTTCCTGCTCGAATATGGACTTCCTGGATGACCCTGGACAAGTCACTTGGGAACTGAAGCCCAGTTCCTATCTGCAAAACGGGGATAATAGCATTTCCCTAAGCCACACAAGATGAGGAGAGAGGAAACTAACTAGAAGATAAGGTGCTCAGATACTATGGTAATGAGAGCCATATAAAAATTTAAGATGACCTCAGATTGTTCTAGCTGTACCAGCTGTAGACAAGTACTCAGAGTTCCACAGAATGAGGAATAAGTCCCCCAACTGCAACCAATATTAAACTTTGTGGAAGCTTTGCTAACAGCCTGCTGCTGTAAAAGGGAGTCATCCATACAAGTAATGAAACATAATTGACATTTTATTGTCCTGGAGTATTAGCTATAGGGATTCACATGTTAAGGCAGTACTCTATTCTGGGCTACCTGTGCCTAACCAGATATAGCAACTTCAAACCTCATTTTCCTCACACAATGAGGTGTGGGGCAGATCTCAGCTGGTACCAGTTTACACAAAGCTATGCTATTTAGCTATTGTGTTCTTGAACAAGACTTTGCTACATAGAACATTTTGTACATTCATACTGATGTTGACAAGTTTAGTAAGCTTATTCACACAGTTTGCTAGTGCTATATTAGTAGTTCTATAAGCTATGCATGCTTGTATCCTCTGGAGAGGTCATTAACCTCTCAGATTAGGCTACAACACCCTGTGCAGGGTTTAATGGTGTATAAACCCTTTAGGAACAATTGGTCCACTGAAGAGTGAGTTGTGAAATTTCAGCCTTATGCTATACCCAAAGGCTTAGACACTGTGATTAAAAGTAAGTTTTGAAATCTTAGATCGCCCACATGCACTATATTGTGTGAACAAACACGGAAAAGACAGACAGAAAGTACTAATTTGGCTTCAGTCAGCCAGAAGACCATTACGCCCACTGTTCTGAAAACTAAGATTAAAACTATTACATAACAAGTTACTGGTGCATGCTGCCAAGTTGAGATAAATATTATTTGAGCCATTTAGTGCAACTTAATTCACTTTTTTTTTTTAAAGTTGTTAATGCTCATAAGCCTAAATCGTACCATCTTATTTCCAGAAAACGTACAAAATTAGCACTAAGCATAGAGGATTACAGCTTTTTCAGGTTGGAAGTTAACAGCACACTTTGTTGATTGTTCATGCTCATGGCCAGCTACACCACTGTGGCGTTTAATGTAGAACAGTGGTTCTCTACCTATTTATCATTGTGGGCTGCATATGTGGTCCATAATGTGTTACTAGATTGCAGTTTGAGAACCACAGCGCCCTCCCCCAAGACCTCTATGCCCAGAACCCCTTGCCCAGAGACCACTTCACAGAGTGGGGGCAGGAAGTAGAGCCCGGGGTGCAGGGCTGGGCAGCCCCGACCCAGAACCCTGCCAGGCAGCCCGAAACCTGGACCCCGGCAGTAGAACTATGCAGTTCAGGGGTGTGGATACAGACTAACCCCTGAGTGACACAGGCTATGTCTACACTGCACATCTTTTAGTGACACAGCCATGCCGCTAAAAGGTGCGCAGTGTAGCCGCTCTTTGTTGGCAGGAGAGAGCTCTCTCACTGATCAAATAAATCTACCCCCAACGAGAGGCGGAAGCTTTGTCGGCAGTAGAGCGTCTCTCACCAACAAAGCGCTGTCCACACTGGCGCTTTTCGTCGGTAACACTTTTGTCAGTCAAGGGTGTGGTTTTTTTCACACCCCTGAACGACAAGAGTTTTACCAATGAAAGTGCAGTAGAGACAAAGCTAGAGTTATACAGACATAAGTCTGTAGTGTAGACCAGGGCTCAGGCACTTTCATTTTGGAAAGAGCTGGAGTAATACGAGATCATTTGTCTATTGTCTTTACGTACGTGCACCCATTGACGTCCACTGTAGGAAGTATGAAATGTTTACTTCTACATAGCTAAGCATTGCATTCAGTATTATGAGAACGCCTTACATGAGTCAGCAGACAGTCTACGCACAGCAGGGCTTTGTTTTTCCATTCCTGTGGAGACACGATTTTGGTGTTTTTAATGTTCTTTTCACACTGTTCAGGGCTGAACTGTTCCTGTGACCTTAGTCTCGCCATGGGCACTTCTTTCAACAGACAGGCCTACATCTGCCTTTCCCTCAGAATGAAGTCCATTATTCAGTCCACTTTTGACTGGACTGCCAGGTTACAGCATCTGGTTTTCCCCAATAGGCACTCTATTCCTTCACCTACACCTTTCCTCTCCACCCCCACCAAATATCCCAGGGACTCGCATGGAACACAGTTGCAAGCCTGAGCACTTATTTAAAACACGGTGTTTAACTTTGACAGCACATCGAGAACTTACATTCACACCAAGCCATAATGTGTCAAATCCAAGCCACTTCCCAGGGCATCACAGACAGCATGTGTGTTTTAACAGGGGAACTGAAAATCCCAAACATTTTTACACTCCAAGAACAAAAAAATAAACAAAACTGTTGAGGTGGAATTTTCACATTTGAACTAGTTTGGCTTTTGAGCTCAGGTCTCTCCACTCGGCCCCCCTCCCCCCCCCCCCCCCCCCCCCCGCCAAAAAAGTTTCAGTTCTCAAAGGACAAACCGGGGGGAAGTTACAGGTGAACAAAATCCTTAGTCAAAACACTAGTATGGGAGTACAGGTGAAAGGGATTTGGAGCCAGACGGTGCAGATGGCTGTGTGCCAACAGCAGATTTTACTTTGGAAGAAAGTTTTGCTATTAAACCCTCATATAGATTAATGATGTGCTGCCTGAGAGCAATATTAATTCACAAAGCCACTGAAGGAATTTCTCTTTTCAACCAAAAAAGCCTTGTAAGATGGTAAAGGGACTCATTTAAGATACTGAACAATTCCCATGTGCAAGATGGGAAGTAATAACTCCCCTTATGACCAGTCAAGGAAAGTGTACAGTCAATCATTGTGTGGTTAGCATTCATTGTACCCCAGGACACATAAGAGTGCAAGAATCAGTGGGGCTGTTACTGCATTTCATTATATAGCAGCCACTGTTCACCATCCCTGACCCTCCCTCACCACATTATCCACCACTGTCAGTGAATACTTAAGAATTATGCTTCCGCTACACTTTTCTCTGAAAAAACCCTGTGAAGTGCACATCATTTAGTGTATAGGACTGACTTATCTAGTTGTCCAGCTGGTTTTCTTTGGTGCAGAAGGAAGTGCATATCCACCCAGACAGTACAAGCACCTTATGGCATTTTTACAGCTTGCACAGAATTAATCTTCACTGTAATTCTGGGCTATGGACTGGTAACTCAGGAGCTCAAACATGCCAACAGCAAATGCAGTATGAACCTATACAGAGAACACAGAGGGACACTGCCAGGCCTGGGCTTTAAACTCCCCCATCACACCAACAAGTCACCCCAAGACCACCACTCTGGATGAAGGGAAAAAAGCTTGGGGGGAAATTTTGGCCTAACTTAGCAGTAGCTATCAAATGGACAATCCCACCTCTACAAGAGAAATTAAACTCCTCTCTCCACTTGCCTGTCACCTCCTGCCCTGTTTCAATTTGTGTGGGAGGCAAGATTCCTCTCAGATCTACCAGACTCCAGGTATAACATCTCCCTCTCTAGCCCACAGCTATTAGCTTACCATGATGTGGCAAATCAAAGTAAGGCACACCCTCTCTAGAGGAGCTAGCTGAGTGTCCTGCTATCGGCTGGCATGGCTAACGCTTTAGAGAGGATGCCTCCAATGGGTGGGGCTGGGTTTTTTAAAATAAAGATGTGAGCTCACACTAAGCATACAAAAAGAACAGGAGTATTTGTGGCACCTTAGAGACTAACAAATTTATTAGAGCATAAGCTTTCGTGGACTACAGCCCACTTCTTCGGATGCATATGCAGAAGTGGGCTGTAGTCCACGAAAGCTTATGCTCTAATAAATTTGTTAGTCTCTAAGGTGCCACAAGTACTCCTGTTCTTCTTTTT
>NC_048300.1:187981424-187990191 GCF_013100865.1 Trachemys scripta elegans | reverse complement strand
TTTCAGAGTAGCAGCCGTGTTAGTCTGTATCCGCAAAAAGAACAGGAGTACTTGTGGCACCTTAGAGACTAACAAATTTATTAGAGCATAAGCTTTCGTGGACTACAGCCCACTTCTGCATATGCATCCGAAGAAGTGGGCTGTAGTCCACGAAAGCTTATGCTCTAATAAATTTGTTAGTCTCTAAGGTGCCACAAGTACTCCTGTTCTTTTTGCGGATACAGACTAACACGGCTGCTACTCTGAAAACTAAGCATACAATACATGGATGCTGACCATGTTAAGTCACCCCATTGTCAGCCAAAACTTGGGGCTGTTCCTTCTGAAACCAGATGATTAAAAGAATCTGTCAGTGCTCAGTGGCAAAGGGATCTGCACATACTGCAGTACAGACAGATGTGTTGCACAGCAGGACCTGGTAAGTAACTAAGAACCAGTCTTGAGACATGCCAATATAACAGTGCTGGAGAACAAGGATTCCATGACATATGGAATCAACCCCATGTCTTCCTGATTATGTTTAATCTTACTCCAAAGAAAACTGCCAACTTTTTTCTTCTGTTTGCACTTTCCTCGTTTGAATCCCAGAGGAAAACTAAGAAGCAACTCCTGTATGTTCCCTTCAGCATTTAGAGGCTATGCAGTTCAAGCAATGGATGTGGCAAAGGAAAGCTTAAGCGTATGGATGTGGTATTCAGTAAATTTACATTTAAGAAAAAAAAAGAGATCCCTCCCCACCTTTAAATACAGCCCATCCACATCCAATTTAACTAGATACTGTGCTCCTGAATTCAGGATTGCCCTAAAATATACATAAACCACATCATTAAGGAACCAGTTTGGAAGGAGGTTACATATCCAGCTATTTAGTCCACTAAGGAAGGAAAGGAGACTGCCATTTTGTAAACGACAGCTATACTTTCAAAGGGCAACTCCATCTATGGTTATATTATTCTTCAGCCATTCACGTAAAGGTGGATTTAGCGTAGTCTGTATGGAAAGTTAGCAAATAATGCAAAAACTCATGCCCTAATGCAACAGACAACAGAAGTGTTTTAAGGTCAAGAACATGACAGTGCAGCTGCACTGATATTATTTGGATGCATGAAACACATACTTGCTTGTTTCTGTGTTTCCAAGTTCCATATCACTATTCCTCCCCCAGTAAGCTAGCAGGCTGCTAGAAACCTTCATGTAACTTGGGCCACAAGGTAGAAGATGGAAAGAGGACCTTTTGTTTTCCTCGTTTCAACATTAAATGTCGTCCACTGTTTCAAACTAACCTTTTCAAAGTCAACCCTGTTGATGTAGGAGGTTTACTGGTAAAATGTGTACAAGAGTATTCCCACAAAAACACACACACACTTATGGCACTGAACTGACTTCTTCCCTGCCCTGAAGAGATTGAAATTTTAACAGTCATGGGGAGGAAAGCATAATAAAAGCAGAGCGACTGACCACTGTATCTGGCACACATCTGGTAAGATCCAAGGGATCTGTGTTTAGACTATAGTGTAGGGTTAATTAAGGAAATGAGGCCAAGGAACAGAGTAAAGGATAACTGCTAGCAAGTGGTGTAAGATTACCCAAGAGACAAGAGGCTGTACTGCTTGCTATATAACTGCTGAGATGCCAGACACCTACGGTATGTCTACCCTGCTGATGGAAGCGTGCCCCCCAGCCCAGGTAGACACATGCCTAAACTACCATGCTAAAAATAGCAATGTGGATGTTATGGTATAGATTAGCCAGCTAAGTATGGATGGACGTGAGGAAGAGGGGACGAGGGGAGGGGTTTGGCAGACTTGTACTTGGGCAGCTAGCCTGTGCGGCGACCTACACACTGCTATCTTTAGCACGCTAGCTCACACAAAGCTAGCGTGTGTCTACCACTCCGGCTGGGGGAGATGTTCCAACGGCAGTACGGACACACCACTAGTGTCAGGTGAAGACTGAGGGATGTTCTCTTGATGCACCGCATTTACAGCTGAAGAGGTGCCTCTATAAATAGGCAAAGTCCAATTTCCTAAAATGGAAACAAGAGTACAAATTCCTGCATGGTTAGTGCAAGGTTGAGGTACTTTCAATGACCACGAGCCAGGCATTACTATCCAAGCAGGAAATGAAAAATTTTACAAGCACAAGTCAAGGGACACTTCAGCTAAAGCAAACTGGGGGTCGGGACCCTTCAGGGGGTCGCGAGGTCATTACGGGGGGGGGGGGGAGGAAGAGGGTCCATGAGCGGTCAACCTCCACCCCAAACCCCATTTGCCTCCAGCATTTATAATGGTGTTAAATATATTAAAAAGTGTGTTTAATTTATAGGGGAGGGGGTTGCACTCGGAGGCTTGTGATGTGAAAGGGGCCACCATTAAAAAAGGTTGAGACCCACTGAGCTAAAGCACAAGTAGGAGAACCAGAATGTAGAGAACCCAGGATTTCATAGAGCTAGGATTTCATTACTCATCTAGTTTAAAGAAAGACAGCCAAAGCTTAGCAGACCAGAGAGACATCTGCAGATCATTAAGTTGCAGTTGCCAGAGTAGCAACTGCTTTCAAAGCAGCTCTCCATTTCTCTCGTCTATTTTGGCATTAATCCCCATTCTCAGATACTGCCTGCCAGAGACACATTGAGATTTACATGTATCCACGAAGGCTGTTCCTTCACAGACATAACTTCAAGGGCTATATTTTGCCATGTGTGTCTATGCCCTTTAGTGAGGTGCTCCAGACTGTCTGTCAGCAGCTCTCTGAAGAGTATAACCTCGCTCTTGTACATGAGACTATCAGGTCACTCAAAAAAAAAAAAAAAAAAAAAAAAATCCAGATACCTCCCATACAGTTTGTGATTCATTGGGTCCCTTTAATACCCCACCAACAAAACGTATGGTAACTGCAAGAAAAGATTACAGCTTTAAATATGTGCACTGGCACTTGTTCAGTGGCCAAATCCCACTTATTCACATGAGTAGCCACAGAAATCAATGTGACTGAGTCAACAGCCAGAATTGAGCCTTGTAATTCTATTAATTCAGATGACCAACCTGTCGGGTAAGCTCAGTGACAAGTGTCACACTAGCATGGCTTGAAACCAAAGCATTAGTATGAATGACTAATGTTTACAGCTAAGATGCTAACTATTCATAGTAGCGTTTCCAATAGCAACCTAATTAGTCCTCTTAATATACTGTTACCTGAATTTTACATTTGTTTCTGGACTAAGCTCCTCCAAGCAGGGCCTGTACCTGTGTCATCCTGGTAAGGCATCACATAAGCCTGTGGGGATGTATACAGCAAAATCTATTGCTGGATTGAGTTTATGCACTTGCTGCCTCTCTGTTAAACCCAGGCCCAAGTCTAAGGGATCGGAATGATTTCCCCTTTCACAGAATACTTTCAGACTCAGGAAGAAGAGTGTATTTTGAAGAGACAATAAAAGCAATTTTACTTTGATGGCAAAAAAGGCATAATATGCCCTGATTTTACCTAGTGCAGAATATTTGACTTTTAAAAGCCAATGACAAATCTACAATGGTAAAAGAATCCCTGTGCAAAGTGCACTTTTAATTAGGCATGTTGACATGCACTGACAATAGCAGTTATATTTATCAACATTTTGAAGAGTGATACAAGAAAGGAAAGTTTAAAGCACAGGTGTGATCTGATTAGGCAACTACGGAGAAAAGGCACTTACTCAGATCGGATCCCTTTCCAGCCTGCTTACATGGGGAACAGATTTTACACCAAAGCACCGTCAAGCCAGCACAGCGATGAACAAGCAAGCAGGATGCTGGTCTGGCTCACTATATCAAAGGAAACTCTATCCAAGTCTGAACTACAGAAACGTTATTCCTGGTTTGTACTACACCAGGAAGAACCCAGCTCAACTTTCTGATTCCAGCTTGAGTTTGCAGGGCTGGCAATTAAGAAAACATTTATACTTGATAGTGGTTCACATGAGATAGTAATTAAAAATATGGAATACCAATATACCAGATCACACACTGTTATGACTGTGGGGCAGCTGGGCCAAACCTGAGTGGCACTGCAACCTTGTGTGGCTGGTCACGAGACCCAGAGTGGAGAGCCCAGGCCCAGGCTTCTGGGACCCGAGCTAGTGCTGTGGGGTGGGCTAACTTTCCAATCCCCTCCCTCCAAGGGCCTCCCCCTCCGCACCAGGCCAGGATTAGGGTTGCGATGCCGGGGTGGACAGAGCATACATATAATTGTGGGTTGCAAAAACACACAAAATGCAGTTGGAGTGTCACCTTAGTAAAAAGTTGGGAAACACTGATCTAACGATCTGAGCACAGAACCGGGAGCCGGGAATAGCAGAGTTCTTTCTAGGCCTCGCTCGGATACTAACCAGCTGCCAGGCCTTGGGCAAACAAAACCATCTGCTTGTCTCCTTGTATCTGTTCCCTAAAATGGAGAGTATTTAACTCTGAAGGGACTTGTAAGGATAGAGACTTTAAAGAACACTTCATTGTCTAAGTGCTGGAAAAAGCACCCTGCAGTAATTGGATTAAAGGATTTTTAAAAAGACAGCTGCTAACGGAGCTACTGAATCTTATACAACTCTTTTCTTACCATTTTAATGAAGCCCCTGAGTTGGAGTGTTGCAGATCTAATTTATCCTTATTTATAAAACCTACTATGGCAGTTTCTCCATAGCACCAAAGTCTCAATACTCCTGTGAGGTGCGGAAGCGCTATAGTTAAACAAACTGAGGCATGATTAAGCAGTTGGCCCAAGATCAGACAGGAAACAGAACCCGGGCTCCTATGTCTGTCTTGTTCCATAATCAGAAGGCAATCTTTCTTCCCTTGTGCAGAGAATTGGATTTAACTTTGTATAACTGGTTTTAAGATCTGCCGCTAAAGACTGTGTATATAGTATCTAGACTCTCTTGGTGCAGTCTAGATATTGATCTATTTTGATTTTTTCCCCACAATATTCCTTTAATCTTTCTTTGCAAGTACATTAATCCCCATCATCCACCACTCCAAAAACTGCATAGCTTGCAAAACCCTCAACAAAAATAGAGAAGTGACGCATATCTTGTGTGGTCCAGATCTTGCAAATGTCAAGTTCTGCACTGAATTTTACAAAACAAAATTGTAGCTTTGTATAACACAACATAGCTACACAAGACTTAGACCATCACAATGCTCAACACAATTCAGATTATTAAAACAATCTTATTGTCTGGGACAACCTAGGTTTATAAATTAGTGAAAAGCAATTGTTAGCCAGACAGACTTTAACCTTACCTAACCTTGAGGTGCAGTGATCTACTGTCATGCCCATCCTGAGGCTGAAAAGGACAACAAAAGCTCTCTACCTCACTCTTCTGCCACTCAGTGCTGTTTACAAGAAATGGAAGACCCATACCTCTGGCTTGTTACTTTGAGGTGCCAGTGAAGGCATTTATCATTGTCACTTGGGCCTCACCTCATGCACTCCTCCTAAAATACTGTCTATGCTTCCCTACAAGATGCAACATGGGATGCACCTGCTGTTACTCTTGAAATACCAAATAAAATAAGGAGAGATAGGCGGCTACTTTTCAGCTTCTGGTGTTTTAATGGCAGATCAGCAGCTGGTCATTGAGGGACAGACAATCACGAATTAGTTTTAGAAAAACCTTATACTGGATCCAAAAAAAAAAAAAAACCAAAAACAAAAAAAAACTGGCCAGATAACCAATCCTTTCCACATATCAGATTTGGGTATGTGAACTTGGAAAAGTTATTTTTCAGTCCTAGTCCATCTGAGAGTTTCTATAGTTTCATTATTAACCTTCTCTTTTACCAGGCCTTTAGTAGAATAACTGATGCTTCTTCCCAGGCACAACAGATGATCAAAAGTGATGGGGCATTTAACACTGGCAAAATTTATGAATAGAGTGATGGTGTTACAAATAAAGAATATATCTGCTCCCTTCCCCTCTATCAGCCATTTAGCTGTCTGATTTCAAGTAACATAATGGTGGCTGTATTTAACGGGACCTGAAGGGGACAGGGGCTGAGTGAGCTACAGTCCCCCTCTTCCCTCCCAGCATGCTCGGCCTGTCCCCAGCTCATTCCACCACGTTTCTGTGATGCCTGTTATATCAATATCTTCATTTAATACCAGGCACTCAAATTCACTCATCTTAGTATTTAAACTTCTAGCATTTGAATACAAGCACATGAGTGGAGTCCTGCAAATCCGCAGATCGGATGTAGATACAAATTTTGAATCTGTGCAGGGCTCTAAATATAGGATCTCAAAGGCAGGAAAGTAGCTGTCATAGCCTATGAGGCTGCTTCCCTGCCTTCGAGATCCTATATTCCTTCTCCGCCCGTATACAGAGGGAGGGGAGGTGATAGATCAAGACAGGCAGCAAAATCCCTCATGCTCCTATTGCCGCGGTTTAGGCAGCCAAGCAATTTAGGAAACCTCTCCCGACTTCAATGCCGTACCAGGTGAGTTGGAGAAGGAGGCAGCTGCTTCTGTAAAGCAAGTCAGGAAGCCATACTCAGAAGCGGTCAAAGGATGAGTGACACAGAAGACGTTTCCTCTACCTCCATTTCTAGAGAAACAGAAGAGCGAGTGGAGAAAATGGAAGGGAAGCAGACAAAAGAGGGAGAAGAAGCCGGAGGGAAATGTGTAACCTATGGAGGAATATTTAGTGAGGATCAGGAATGTGAAGATTCGGCTTGCTGTTGATGGACACAGTAGGGTAGAAACTTATGACTGACTCACTAAACATGATGGTTGCAGATCAATGGCATCTGCAACCAACATTTTTAACATGGAAGATGCCTTGAGGAGTTCTGCAGGTAATTAATGGAGAAAGCAAGGGACACAATTTATTCCCTGTATAACTGCTGCATTCCACCTGCAGTTAATTTCTCGGTTGCTATTACTCACCATGCCCATTGCAGTAGTAGATCCACTTCTCTCTGTTCTGGGTTGGAGTAACGGATTTTTTCAGAGCAGCCTTTTCCACAATGGCACTGGGATCTTGCCGAGGACCCTTCTTCAGAGTCCGTGAGCTTTTCCGAATGCTGCACACAACTATAACCACGAGAACTAGCAGCAGGAACAGGACGATCATCCACGGTAAGTGTTCGTTTATATCAAAATGCTTGTGGGCGTTCTGGCGTGGCGGTCCTCTCTTGGGGGGCACGTAGGGGATGCTCGATTTTTCACCACTTGTCATCTCCAATGCTGGCTGCAGTTTCGGAACTGACTGGCTATGTTGGTGGTAAAAATTTTGCTGGTGATTGGTAGCCCTGGAGTTTGAGATGGTCACGTTGACACCATCCGTCTCATTATCTGAGGTTTCATTGTAAACGTCTGTTGGGTCGATCGTGCCGTTGTACACATTTGGTCTATGAGAGGCAGCAAAGCTGGAAACTGAAGTGTTGACACCTGTGAACAACAGAGAAATTGAGGACCATGGGGGGTGGGAGGAGGGGTTGTTTCTTTTTTTAAATCTTAAGCCACACAAAAACCCCACAATTGGAATAGTCATAGCATGCTTCCTTTCAAAGTGCAAAAACATAGACTTTGAGGGGCTTCTACTTGTCTAGGACATTGAGATTCAGTTTTAACTACATAAGAAATAAGAACACCACAAAGTTTGTGTCTTACACACCAGTCCGCTCATCTTATCTCTAATTACTTTGGCTTACTTTGTTAGACATTGGATTTGTGGCAACTCCTCATTAAAGACTGCTGGGTGATGAGAGGAATGTTGTCAATTTATATTCAGCCCAAGTTTTAGACTGTTTTTTAGAAACGAAACCATGCAGCTTTTAGAGAGTTTAAGGTCAACAGGAAAGCTTCTAAACCACTAATGCGTTCTCCCATAACGTTTGTAACCTAAATATTGCAGTAGTTAAAATTAAACTGAAACCGACTTAACTGATTTTGGTGAGAAATGCAGAAAGTAAAACATCATGAGTAGCTGCAGGAAAATTATCCATTTCAGGAGCCTAGTTGTTCTTATGAGGCTTGAGGTTCCTTGTCCACAAAGTATGACTTTTAAATTGAGTATGTTCCTTTTAGGTGTATTTTCCTTACTCATCTCTGAGTTATTTTTATATCATGAATAGATTTATGCATTAGTGGTAGCCCTAGAGTTTTAGTCAATTTTATGAATAAAAAGCCTTGTAAAAGAAAAGCAAAGACTAGCATAGCAGGGACTGTAGAGTACTCACAAGGCTAGTATTCCTGAGATTGTTTCTATTCCCAGACCTGCCAGTAACTGGCTGTAACTTTTTGTAGTCATTTAAACTCTGCCTCAGTTTGTCTGCAAACTGGATATGAATCTTGTCCACATTTGAGAGCTACAAATTAAAACCTTCGTAATTAAGGATTCAACCGGAGAGAAAATTTAAACATAATGGACGAGGTTTGAGTGTGATGAGCAATTTGGGGTGCGTCAATATGAAAACGTCCAATTTCAGAGCTGTTAACGAGGCCTAACTTTCAGGTAGCACTGAGCACCTACCCTCTAAATATCAGGTCCCTTTAAGGCATCTCAAATTGAGCAGCCCAACCACTGACACCCTCAAAATAATCACTTCTGAAAAGTCTCAGCTAAACGCACTCGGAGTTCAGTTTTTTTGTATATTGCTCAGCTTTACTCTGCTAAGTCACTGAGGAATTCTTTTGCATATACACCTCTACCCCGATATAACGCGACCCGATATAACACCAATTCGGATATAGCGGTAAAGCAGCGCTCGGGGGGGGGGGGGGGGGGGGGGGG
>NC_048300.1:187968562-187981360 GCF_013100865.1 Trachemys scripta elegans | reverse complement strand
GGGGGGAGGGGGGGCTGCGCACTCCGGCGGATCAAAGCAAGTTCGATATAACACGGTTTCACCTATAACACGGTAAGATTTTAACTATTTGATAGAGCTTGGGGGCATTTTGTATTGTTGATCATGTTAAAGCAAGTAGAGTGATATAAAATGTGCATTTTCCCTGCCAGCAATGGCTTGTGGAAACCTTAAATAAATAAATAAATAAATAAAAAGATTTAATATAAGGATGTTTCACGCCAGACTTAATGCCCAAACAGCTCATCTTAAGATAGGCCATCATGGTACATATAAAAATACTACTGGAAATGAGATAGTTTCTAGGGTGTTACAGTTTCAAGCTTCCAACTCTCCTGCAGAAACCACTGTTGGAACAAGGTCCTCTCTGTTCTAGCATGTTGGTTTAGTACAGATGGGAGTGAACTGCTTTTTAAGTGTGTTCTCAAACTGTGTTCAGCCTTAAAGAGCAGCAGCGTAGTTTGAGCCCATCAATGGTGCAAGAGCAAGTGCCCTTTTAACAGCATCAAGGAGCCTAGAGTTTTGCAATTTGGTCCCCCCAACTAAAATAGCTGGATTCTTGCTTCACTGCAGCTACATAACAGGCTTAAATTACAGCTATCTTTTTAGTGGGAAAAATCTACCTTCGGGAAGAAAAGTGGTAGACAGAACTTCATAGTTTACATCATCCTCTTCTGGGCTCAGTGAAGACATAACTGTGTTAGGAAGAGATGACAAGAACCCACAGATGTTATCGCTTTCCTTAGTTCCTGTCTTTATCACCACCATATTCTTCCTAAAGCAGTTAGTGAATGTTTTGCATCTTATCACACTGGAAGGCACATCAGAAAAGGTACCACGAGGGCATGGTTTACATCTAACATCTTCAGTCTCCGTTCCTTTCTTTCGCACACCCCAGCCAACTGGGCAGACTGAATGAGGGACGCAGGTATCATTAAACTGAAAGGTACCAGAGGGGCAAGTGCACTCGCGGTCAGTCAAGGCAGTACAGTGCGTTTTCTCCACCATTGGCAGTTCGCAAGGTTTTCGACAGACGTGGCATCTCTCTATACCATTTTCATGCCTAGTAAAAGTCCCATCTGCACAAGGGCTACACTCTCTTAAGGTTGTCTTTGTACAGTGCTTAGACACATAAGTTCCCGCTGGACATCGGTCACAGATCAGCTCTTTGTTAGTGGCACGGTCTAGGTGGTGATATTTTCCAGAGGAGAGGCTTATGGCATTCTGTTCAGAAGTCAGTTTCAACTGAGCACCAGTGGTGCCAAGAAACACAAGTACCTGAAAGAGAAAAATATGCAAGATATTAATAAATAAAAAGTAACAGTGAGCCCTATAGAAGATCTATCCCTTCACCAACCAGTATTTGGTTAACATTGGAGAGTCAGCCAAGGTAACTTCCTGCTTCTTGTACAGTACTGAGGACAGCCCAGCTGTCTCCAACAACGTTGGGTAGACCGGAGAGGTGGGATAAACCAGGATAAAGTTCTAGTATTCAAGGGAGAAGCGGCCAGTGTGGCTATGGATTTAGCAGAAGGGGATGCAGAAGAGAGAATGGATTTTGAAGATGTAGGATTTAGCCGATGCCTGGATGCAACAAGGAGCGGACTATAGTCATTTTGATGCTTATAGCACCTTATATTTAGTCTATGTGAACAGCACAGTGTAAGCACTACTTCCTGTCCTTGAAGGGATTACAGCTAGCTTGAGAGAAGAGGGATTCTATCAGCACAGCAAACTTTGGGGTGGTGGTGCTCCTACACTGGCAGTAGGACTCTTCTGTCAGCATACACTGTGTCTACGTTCTATAGGAAGATGCTGACATAGCTCTGCTGACACAGACGTGCAGGTGTAGTTTCTGAAGTACAGCTATAACTTAAGTTTTAAACAAACTGAACGCCTCTCTACTGGGGGACCATAGCAGATGCTGAGGAAATTGTGCTACGATACAGGTGAGCCCCAAACACAGGGATGGAGAAGTTTACAAACTGATCAGCAATTGGGTCAGAGATTTACATTCATTCATATGCAAGACAGGCAGATTGCCACACTAGAGTGTTTTATAACTGGATTATGTTATTAGGTTTTTCATACTATAGAATAAGACTCCTGCTAGATAATATGGTTTTGTTTACATATGCCACTATATTAGTGTTTTAACCCCATAATCTACTATGTTAGAGGCATTTCATTAAGATATTGATTTTCAGATGGTCTCAAATGCATTGTGAAGATGAAATAATTTTTTGTTTTTAAAGGGAGGAGAAATGTTACGTCTTATATCGTTATTCACATCCTATGTCTTGCTGTAATCCAGTTCTACGGCATATGGGGCATAGGTTCAATTCCTCATCCCAGTTCTTTGGGCTGATGTTCAAGTTTTTAAGGCACTGACCTGCCATGCAGCAAACTAGGATTTGATTCTGGCTAAACTGGGATTGTGAATCATTCTTCAATAGCTATTTTCACTTTGTGTCCAGGATTTCTTCCTCTACCCACCCCTAGTTGGCTGCCCCAGTTTTCACTCTTCAAGTGCAGGCGAGTGCACCAAGTCTCCTATAGATTTCACATAAAAGGTGCCAACGGAATAAAAAAATCCAATTAGAACTGAAAGAATATCAGTGGGGAAGGCTGTTGCAACACCATACCCCACCACAGGGCATCATGCGATATGTGCAGAGTTCTAGAGGACAACTTTCAAATCATTACAAAATGGAGAAGTTTGATAAATAAATCTAAGTCAAAATTACTTCAGAATAAAAAGTCAACCTTTTTCAATTTGCTGATCCCTAAAAAATTTCAAATGGAGGTGCGGACCTCTTTGGAAATCTTAGTGATAGTTTGCAAACCTCCAAGGGTCTGCAGACCACAGGTTGAAAGCCACTGTTTTACGGTAACAACCACCTTTTGTGGACCCCTTAGACATGGTCTTCAGACCGCCAGGGGTTTGCAGACCACAGGTTGAAAACCCCCTCCAGGGGTCTGTTTCAGAAATCAAGTTTGGGAGTTCAGTTATTACACTGGTGAAGATTTAATTAAACACTGAAAGGACTACTGGGATTGAGACTAATAAAACCTATGTATTTTCATCTAACAGCTGGGGAAATACATCACTTTGCTGTACTATTTTGTTACTTGCTCTGCTACCTATTCTGGGAAATCAGCCAAGGAGAAATATTTAAAAACCCAACAAACATGACTCTGCAAAAAGGATACCAGTGGAAGAGCAAATTACACTGCATCATTTTTGGTGCAGTCTCCAGCTTCCTGGAAACTTGTATGCTCAGTCTAGCATATTTACATTTCACCTGCTAAGTAATTTATGGCCAAGGATTTGTACAAAACACATACTATTTTATAAAGGAGCAATTACTTGTGTTCAGAAGTTGACAAGGATGCTTCAGCTAACATGCCAAATATCGTACATCAAACAATTGTTCTGACAGTAAATAAAGGATTGCATAAAATGCTTCTCCCCCTCCCCAGTACAGGGAAGGGGGGGAAAAAGGGGGGGGCTCTTGCTACAGATTGGGAAACCTCCCGCTTAGGCCAACCTAGCTACGTAGCTCAGGAGTGTGAAAAACCTCACACCCTGAAAGATGTACTTAAGTCGATCTAAACCCTATTATAAATACCACTAGGTTGATAGAAGAATTCCTCTGTCGATCTAACTACCACCTCTCGAGGGGGTGGATTAAAAACCCCTCTTGTTGCTGTACAAGTATCTACACTACAGCACTACACTGACACAGTTGCAGGTAAACCCTCAGGGTATGTGTCATAACTATAAAGGGAAGGGTGTAACAGCTCTCCTGTGTACAGTACTATAAAATCCCTCCTGACCAGAGACTCCAAAATCCTTTTACCTGTAAAGGGTTAAGAAGCTCAGGTAACCTGGCTGACACCTGACCCAAAGGACCAATAAGGGGACAAGATACTTTCAAATCTTGGTGGGGGGAAGGCTTTTGTTTGTGCTCTTTNCCTGTAAAGGGTTAAGAAGCTCAGGTAACCTGGCTGACACCTGACCCAAAGGACCAATAAGGGGACAAGATACTTTCAAATTTGGGGGGGGGGAGGCTTTTGTTTGTGCTCTTTGTTTGGGAGTCGTTCACTCTTGGGACTGAGAGGGACCAGACATCAATCCAGGTTCTCCACATCTTTCTAAACAAGTCTCTCATATTTCAAACTTGTAAGTAAACAGCCAGGCAAGGCGTGTTAGTTTTACTTTGTTTTCTCAACTTGTAAATGTACCTTTTACTAGAGTGTTTATCTCTGTTTCCTGTACTTTGAACCTGAGGCTAGAGGGGACGGGGGTCCTCTGAGCTCTTTAAGTTTGATTACCCTGTAAAGTTATTTTCCATCCTGATTTTACAGAGATGATTTTTACCTTTTTTCTTTAATTAAAAGCCTTTTTAAGAACCTGATTGATTTCTCCTTGTTTTTAGATCCAAGGGGGTTGGATCTTGACCCACCAGGAGTTGGTGGGAGGAAGGGGGGGGATGGTTGATTTCTCCTTGTTTTTAGATCCAAGGGGGTTGGATCTGTATTCACCAGGGAATTGGTGAAGAGTTTCTCAAGACTTCCCAGGGAAGGGAATAAGCTTTGGGAATGGTGGCAGCGGACCAGATCTAAGCTGGTAGTTAAGCTTATAAAAGTTTTCATGCAGGCCCCAACATTTGTACCCTAAAGTTCAGAGTGGGGAAGCAGCCTTGACAGTATGGAGACTATAAATGCCGCCTACAAGGGGTTTTATCTGTTGGCGAAGGAACTTCCCTGCCCCACAGCTCAACTGGTCCAACCAATATTGATCTGCCTTTGGTTTGCTGCCCTTCTGGCTCCAGCAGGAGGAAAAAGGGTTGCTTAGCTCTTTCAGATTATGTATTTATTAACAGGGTTTGAAATCTAGCTCATCCAGGGAAGAGTTTTGGGCCAGGCAAGTGGTGCCAGACTTCTTCCCTGCAGAGAGAAGCAGAGGGGCTGCAGTTTTGCCGGGGGCGGGGGCATGAAGATTTCAGAGTGCTGCAAGACATGCTGTTTCTTTAAGAGAGGGACCAGCTGCAGGTGGTGTCAAGGGCTTTCTACATCTCACACAGCTCTGCTGCGCAGGAGGATAGGGCAGAATTGGGGGTGGGGGAGGAGGGTGACACATGGAGAGGCTCAGTGGATTTCTTGAGGTGGTGAAGATACATCGTCATCTGTTTTCTAACCCATTCTGATCACTTTAAATGTCTACCATTTTCTCCTCACTGTGGTAATTTTCTATAAAATACTCAGATATTTAAACCCAAATGAACCAACACCAGTAATTTCCAGTAGGAGTTACACTAGGACAACAGGGCAGAATTTGGCTCAGAGCCATTTTGTAACTACTTGTGGTTTAACTATACAGGATTTCATCACACTAGCAGACAGTGAGAGCCTGCCTGATCCTATTAACATCCTACCCCATCAAAGAAGGTGTGGCACTAGCAAACCACAGTAGGTTAAAATCAGTCGGTCAAGTAACCTGTGTGTGACTCTTAAAGGCGCATTACAATTGCAATGCCTCTCAATCGGGACAATTCACATGTGTGTGTGGGCATCAAAGAGATGTTAAAAGGGCTAGGCCCATTCATTTGTGTTGATAAGAGATCAAGGAAGAGGCTGTGCATAGGTTTTCCTCTGTCTATATCCTGTAGCTCTAATTAATCTTAAGATCAAAGATGTGTATATACTGCATGAATCTAATTAATATTACCTACATTGTCTCCAGTTTATCTACCCCTGTTATGAACGATCAGCAATTGCCTTTTGTAAATCAGTGCAGCTGGATTATCTTTGTATGCATAGGAAACAGAATGTTAACTTCAAAGGGTGGGTCCTTCTGGACTCAACAATGAGGAATCCGGACACATGCTGTGCTCAAAACGCTTGGCAGCCTGTTTCAGCTATAAAAGAAAAACCGTGGGCTTGATCTTGCCATCTCTGGTCTGCTGAACTTTAACAGGGAAAGTCTGAGCCATTGGATGGAGAGCCCCAAGTAATTACTTGGGACGCTCTGAGAGCTCCATGGAAAACACGACATCTAAACTGTCATTTGAACTTGGACTCCAATCTTTTGATGAACCAGAGAGACTTATTACAAACTGGCAGATTTAACATCACTGTTATTATCCTGATCTACAAATTCTGAAATCAACTGTAATGTATAGGATTCATTTTAACCTCTTAATAACGGTCTTCCTTTAGATTCAGAGGGGTAGCAGTATTAGTCTGAATCCGTAAAAAGCAACAGAGGGTCCTGTGGCACCTTTAAGACTAACAGAAGTATTGGAGCATAAGCTTTTGTGGGTGAATTCCCGCTTCCTTTAGCTTGTAGTTACTGGCTACCAACATGGTTTTTGGGTAAGATCTGAAGTACATTTTGATCTGGGGAGTGTGTCTGGCTCTTTGGAACTGGAAGAACCGAATATATGTGATTCTTGGTTTTAATAATCATTTATCACAGAAGTCTGGTTTGTCTGGACAGTACGTAAGAGGCTAGAGGGCCTGAAGGGGACTGTCTGTGGCTTCATAATAACCAGTACAGTATTTTGGAAGCACACATTTGTTATTGGCTTGGTGAAATCTTATGCTAGAATGTACCACCAGTTTGAGGTACCTGTCCTATATTTTGGCAGTCTGACAAGAGATTGGCACTCTCAGCTGTTTTCCACACCAAGCAGCATGACAGAAAGTCTCCCCTCTCCCCCTGTTTAATTGCCACTGCAAACAATGGGGTGGGGAGGATCCCCAAATGGCAGGTTTGCAAAACTGAGCCTAAAGTAAGTATCCATGTGAGGAGGGGCAACAAAAGCACAATCATGTTCCAAGCAGACGTGTTTAAAAAAAGATAAATAAATGCTGCTTATAGTTTATCCCAGTGTTAAGAGGTACTTTAGGTTTACCAGATTTTCAGCTCAGTCTCAGGACAGCAGGTTTATAAAATCTTGATCACTAACATTTGTATTGCTTTAGTTAAGGCTACAGTTCCCGTTTTAAGGAGGGACTCTGTCAACATTCATCTGAAGATGCTGTGCCTCCTACAGTAACATTAGTGAATCTCTTTGGTTTTACTTTGTGCATTTGACAGCGCTTTTGCATATAATTAGTTTCACTCTCTCCCTGCTGTACAGTGAGCTTCTCCTTTGCTGGAAGTACCTTAGAAACAGGGAAGAAGAAAAAACCCTTAGAAGTTTTTTGGGGATAATTTTTAGAAGTAGGTTCTCAAGACATACAGTTCAGCAGGAGAGATCAGAAATCAGATTTTTTTAAAAAGTAAATTTCCAGAAATTTTGAATCACAGAATCAGAGTTAGAAGGGGCCGCAAGGTCCTCTAGTCTAACAGTGTCCCTTTAATATACTGTAACCGAGCGCCATTTGCTGACAGCTTAAAAAAGGGACAAGAGTTTGAGTCCACTTGAATCGAATCTCTTCGGTTGTTGTCAGATTGCACAGATGCCAAATACAAATTTTGATCATCAGCAATGAATATGCTCAAGTTGATTTGATTTTTTTTAATAGGAGTGCATGGTGAGCTTCTAGCTCATATAGTATTTTGAATCTTCCATAGCTTTAATTTCTTTTAATAAGCAGAAGTGTTAAAGCAATGACAAGAAGAGCCAAGAATTTCAGAGTTAAGGCTGACTTGAGGCTGTAATTGTCATACCACAGTAAAGACGAGGCAAGAGCAGAACATACCTCTAAACAGTCCTGGGAGTGTCCAGCTTTGACCCGTGTTCCCCCCCCCCCCCCAACTCCTCATTCCTGGTTCAAGTGGCTCTTGTCCCATGCAGCTTTGCTGCAATGTTTGAAGTGGGGAGCTGAGATCAACCTGGCTCCTGCTGCATAGGGTCACAACATCACAGAGATTTGGCCCAGCCGCTCCATCCTTAAGTTGCAATGCCACCCCGCGTGCTGGGGTCAGGTTCCAGCACCTGAAGCCAAGCCCAGACAGCCCGCTCCACTGCAGGGTGGGCGCTCTCTCTACAACCCCTCCCCTGATCCTCAGGGCAAGACCCATCCTACTTTAGCCAGTGGAAATGTTAGGAGGTATGGCACAATAAGTCCAGGACAGGTGGAGTACCACACTTCACCTGAAATCATGCCTACACAGGGAAAACGCTGTGTTAACATACAATGTTCAACTGACCTCGTCCAGGCTAAGGCCTAGTCTTCACTTACCGGCTGGTCCGGCGGCACGCCATCGATGTTCTGGGATCGATTTATCGCGTCTGGTTAAGACGCGATAAATCGATCCCGGAAGTGCTCACAGTCGGCGCCGGTACTCCAGCTCGCCGAGAGGAGTACGCGGCGTCGACGGCGGGAGACTTCCGGCCGCGTCTGGACCGCGGTAAGTTCGGACTAAGGTACTTCGAATTCAGCTACGTTATTAACGTAGCTGAATTTGCGTACCTTAGTCCGAAGTCCGGACTAAGTGGGGACCAGCCCTAAGAGACAATACAAGCCTTGGGTTACCTAAAGCTTTATTTTGTGTTTCAACATTAAAAGGCAACTTTTGTATTCGTATTCCAACCTAGAGCCACCCCAAAAACCAGGAGAGATCAACTAGTGTGAGCACAAACAAGAGACTAATAGGACACTTACAATTTGTTTCACAATATGTATCTACAGTAGGGCTGTCAAATAATCGCAGTTAACGCAAGCGATTAACTCAAAAAATTAATCACAATTAATCACAGTTTTAAATCGCACTGTTAAACAATAGACTACCACTTGAAATTTATTAAATATTTTTGGATTTTTTCTACATTTTCAAATATATTGATTTCAATTACAACACAGAATAAAAGTGTACACTGCTCACTTTATATTACTTTTGATCATCATTTTTACAGTGCAAATATTTGTAAACAAAAAACAGTATTTCTCAATTCACCTCATACAAGTACAGTAGTGCAATCTCTATTGTGAAAGTGCAACTTACAAATGTAGATTTTTTTTGTTATATAACTGCATTCAAAAACAAAACAACGCAAAACTTTAGAGCCTACAAATCCACCCAGTCCTACTTTTCATTCAGCCAATCACTAAGACAAACAAGTTTGTTAACATTTATGAGAGATAACGCTGTGAACTTCCTATTTACGTCACCATTCTAGAGGACATGCTTCCATGCTGATGACGCTCCTTAAAAAAAAAAAACAGTGTGTTAACTAAACTTGTGACTGAACTCCTTGGGGGAGAATTGTATGCAGGTAAAACAAAGAGCAAAAGACATTCTGCCATATATTTCATATAATAGCAATCTCGGATGATGACTCAGCACATGCTCATTTTAAAAACACTTTCACTGCAGATTTGACAAAATGCAAAGAAGGTACCAATGTGAGATTTTTAAAGATAGCTACAGCACTCAACCCAAGGTTTAAGATTCTGAAGTGCCTTTCAAAATCTGAGAGGGATGAGGGGTGCAGCATGCTTTCAGAAGTTGTGAAAGAGCAACACACTGATGCTGAAACTACTGCACCCGAACCACCAAAAAAGAAAATCAACCTTGTGCTGGTGGCATCTGACTCAGATTATCAAAATGAACATGCGTCAGTCCGCACTGTTTTGGATTGTTATTGAGCAGAACCCGTTCTCAGCATGAACGAACGTCCCCTGGAATGGTGGCTGAAGCATGAAGGGGCATACGAATGTTTAGCATATCTGGCATGTAAATACCTTGCAATGCTGGCTAGAAGGTATCATGAGAATACCTGTTCTTACTTCCAGGTGACATTGAACAAGAAGCGGGCAGCATTATCGCCTGCAAATGTAAACAAACTTGTTTGTCTGAGCGATTGGCTGAACAAGAAATAGGACTGAGTGGACTTTTAGGATCTAAAGTTATACATTGTTTTGTTTTTGAATGCAGTTTTTTTTTGTACATAATTCTACATTTGTAAGTTCAACTTTCATGATAAAGTGATTGCACTATAGTACTTGTAATGGGGAACCTGAAAAATACTATTTCTTTTGTTTTTTTACAATGCAAATATTTGTAATAAAAAATAAATATAAAGTGAGCATTGTATGCTTTGTATTCTGTGTTATAATTTAAATCAATATATTTAAAAATGTAAACATCCAAAAATATTTAAATAAATTGTATTTTATTGTTTAATCGCATGCGTAATTTCTTTAATCATGTGCTTAATCCTACTTAATTTTTTTAATCGCTTGACAGCCCCAATCTAAAGCCATTAACATCTGAACCCTGTCAACTAGATCAGAACAGACTATTAACTGGCAAAAAACTTTTAATAAAGGCAGAGTTAAGGTTACTCGGTGACAGCGCAAGTCCTTCCAGAATGTCGAGTTCAGATGAACTCAAACTTCTGAAAACCATGAAATGCAGTATTAAGGTAAACACCCCTACATCCTTGACGCTAGCCCCATGGAGCTGGCAAGAGCCACTGGGAATTATCTGCATCTACTCCAGCTGCATTCACTGTGTTAAGTGTAGTTATATTGAATGGTAGAGGAATTAGTTGGGGCAACTTGAAAGAGCTGTGACATGAGGCTCAGGTGATCAGAAGTCCCGATTTTATAGGGACAGTCCTGATTTTTGAGTCTTTTTCTTACATAGGCTCCTATTACCCCCCAACCTGTGTCCTGATTTTTCATACTTGCTGTCTGGTCACCCTACGAGGCGATCTCATAGTGAGGCGGGATACGAGACTAGCCTGTGGTTTTAATAATGAGTAGCGGAAAGTATGGGATTAGATGGTATCCCGTGTGCAAGCCTGAAATGGTTGTTAAATTTTACAAGCATGGTATTCTGACGGGGGAATAGGCTCAGTATTTGAGTGTAGAGCATGTGCAGGTAGCACCTGTCCATTAGTGCCAAGGCAGAGTATGTGTGTGTGTTATGGTCATATGGGGCAGTACTCAAAGAGGGCAGAGTTAGGGATGTGTAGGCCTACACTTTAGCTCCCTATTTCTTTGTTTTCATCCCTTTCCATATGGTTGCTATGAGATTCCCTTCTGGTCCTCCCCACCCCCAGTAAATTTTGTTGTAATGGAATGGGGACAAGTCGGGCTCTGAAATGTCTGCAACATGTTAAAAGGGATGATGAGAGGCAGATTTTCCCCCAAAGGTCCTAGTTCATTCTCAGATTTCTGCCCAAGGTGGGTTTTAGCCTTCAAAGTTGCAGGCTCAGAGGTGTTAAGTGGCCCATTCATCTCAATGAGATGTTTTCAGCTGAAAGAATATTTGATGGAAATGAACACAGCCTGAAACAGCAGCTCTGAGACATGTGAACTGCTCTGTTCACGTCAGTGAGTGTTCCCTTCTCCTCTTCCCACTGCCGGAGAGTTTCTGATGTGTATGAAGCAGGGCCGGCTTTAGCAGGTGCGGGGCCCCACGCTGGGATGAGAATTGTCTCACCCCCCCCCCTGCCCCCTTGGATCCTTCTGCAAATCCCCACTCCTCAGCCCCGCCCCATTGGATCCCTCCCCAAATCCCTGCCCTGGCCCCGCCTCTTCCCCAAGCACACACATTCCTCCTCCTCACCCCTCCCTCCCAGGCTTGCGCTGATCAGCTGTATGGCGGCACAAGTGCTGGGGGGGGGAGGGGAAAGCAGGACTCTGCTCCCCCCCCCCCATCCCGCTCCCCCAGCAGCCCTGGACATTGCAAGGCCCTCTTAGGCGCAGGGCCCCATTCCGGGGAATCGGCTTAAAGCCGGTGTGCAGTATATCAACTCTTCACCCCAATGTCAGCAGTGTGTTCTTGGTGCATGTGTCAAACCTGCCTGCTCTAAGATCCCCACCCAGAGGGGCACAACTTCCCCAGACATCGGTTCATACGGAGGGGCTCACACCCAGAAAGACAAGCACACATCTCTCCCCCCCAAACGAGAACCTGGTTCACATGAAGGAGGCCAGGGATGGGGCTCAGACCCCCACAGATGTGCAAGGCCCCACAGGTCATGGCAGGCACACAGGACAGATAGCAGGCTCAGACAGCACTGGGACAGCAGGGACCCCAGATCCAGCTCACAGAGGGAGATAGGAGTGGGGCTCAGACCCCTGAAAAACAAGCCCTCCCCCCACAGAATTTGACTCATCCCCATAGATAGGCAGGGCTCTCCCAGATACTGCTCTACACATGGGGCAGGGAGTGGGGCTCAGACACCCCCAGAAAGGTAAGGCCCCCACATACCAGCTCATATTGGACAGTAAGAGGGACTCAGACCTCCTGGATCCTGGCGTGCGCGCACGGATTCAGACAAGACACCAGCTGGGCTTGAGCTATCCAGCTGGCGTATAACTCTGAGGGCTAAGAACCCTTAACTCCTCAACCCGCGCAGGCTTAGCATAAGCTATCAGAAGTGACAACGGGCTCACGAACATGTTCCCACGCCCAACCAGAGAAGCAAACTTTCAAAGAATGTTTGATTTGACTTCCCCCGTAGGGCTGGCGGGTGCCATGCACTCTGTTGGGGGTAACTGTCAAGTGTGAGATCCTGGTGCAACAATCTGAGCCTTGGTTTGGTCTCTAGCTGGGAGCAAAAATAAAGTGTAAAGAAAAAAAAACTGGTTAGTTTTAGGGGCTATTTCTTTGGAACCCTGGGTCAAGTAGCCCCAAACTTGGATCGCTGACAAAACCCCTTTCACCATGAGACCACTCAGATTGCATTGAAATTTGGTAACCATCTAGATTTTAGAGCACTCAGAAGAGCCAAGCTTTAAACAGAAAGCTGGTCTTAGAATCATAGAATCATAGAATCATAGAATATCAGAGTTGGAAGGGACCTC
>NC_048300.1:187899891-187968273 GCF_013100865.1 Trachemys scripta elegans | reverse complement strand
CTGATGAGGTTCAACAAGGACAAGTGCAGAGTCCTGCACTTAGGACGGAAGAATCCCATGCACTGCTACAGACTAGGGACCGAATGGCTAGGTAGCAGTTCTGCTGAAAAGGACCTAGGGGTCACAGTGGACGAGAAGCTGGATATGAGTCAACAGTCTTCATGTTCACTAGAGCAGAGCAATTGCTCTACTTTGACAGTGGACTTGCTTAACTTTAAAACGGGGAAGGGAGCACTCCTGTTTCCCCAGATCAAGAGGGAGAAGTTGTGGAGTTGTATACTATCCCTAGTAGGGCCAGCTAGTTCATTTTTTCAATATAGGAGTGCTCTTCTCATGGCACGTTCAGTCTGGTCCAGTGGATAAAACGCTAGATTGGAGTCCAGGGTCTCTTCTTGGCTCTGCCATCCCTTGCCCAAAGTGACACCTCACCTCTGTGTCCCCTCCCACTCTTATCTTGGCAAAGGCCTGGTCTACACTGGACAGCACTAGGTCAACAGAATTCTCCTGGCAAATTAGCTACCTCCTTCCTCTGGGTGAGGTACAGCAGATTCCCCAACAGCAGAACCCCTCCCATCAGCGTAGATAGTGTCTTCACTGAAGTGCTAGAGCAGTACTGCTGCAGCATTTTAAGTGTAGACAAGCCCTAATCTTTAGTGGGAGGACTGTCCCCTATGCTACACAACAGCGGGGCCCAGGTCTCAACTGAGGTCTCTGTGTACTACTGTAATACAAATAATTGGGATACATTAGTAACAATTATTTTCAGCTTGAAGCCTTTGTATAGACAATTACACTTCTGGGGGAAGAAGGAGGCAGCCCCTGGGTACAGCATTTTTTAATCCACATTTAATCTCTAAATTAAAATAGAGCTAGTAAGTATTAGCAGGGAAAGCATACAGCTGGGATTCTGATAACTTGAGTGCTTGTACCAATTTGCCAGACTGAAAACTCGGCTGTATCAGATACTGCCTAGTCTCCCATTCACCTGTGAATGCACTAACTAGCGTGGAGATAAGAACTCTGAATAGCCCACACGCACAGCCAGTTAGAGGTCGGCAGGTGTGTACCAGAGGGAGCATAGGCCACCAGTCACAAAAGCTTGAGGTAATGGTTTGGAAGCCAGGGCTGTACAGGGTGTCCAAAAGTTATTCAGTTTTGTTCTCCACACCGGCCCCCAGCGCACAAAGCTAACAATGCTTGTGTCACTTAGCTTGTGAAAGATTCAAGTGATGACAATGCGACAGCCAGGAACTACAAAAGGACATTAGTTAAAAATTAAGTCAGTGTTGATAACAGATTCCTCATTCCCATGACTTTCCTTAGTAAGGTCAAAACTCAGATCGAAGTAGCTGACCAAGCTAATACTTCTAATATCAACAGCTGCAGGAGCATGGGCAGAAGGTAGAGCTCCCCTTCAGGGAGGCTACCCTCAGCTCCGCCCCTTCCACCCCTTCTCGCAGCAGGAGCCCCTCACCCCTGCCTCCTTCATGGCTGGAACCCCAGGCAGGCCCCCCTCACCCGACCTAGAGGAGCCCCAAGCACCCCCGACCCACCACCTGCCTGGAGGAGTCCCAAGCCAGCTGCAGCCATGCCGCACCTCCTCTCCCCAGACTCCAAGCCGCCCGGGGAAAAGCATCTCTGTTTGATATGCCCCATGCAAGTCTCCGCCGGCTGATGAGGCTACTCAGGTTCCCGGGTTCATCAGTAATCTCCTTGGAGTCCAGAGGAAGCTGAATAGCACATACCGTCGCCTCAGCTGCCCCGGAACCTGCATGGGTCATAATAAATCAAAAACTTTCCCCCAAAAACTTTGCAACCGGGTGGTCCGGCAGTAGCACCTATTATACCCACTGCCCATGTGCAGGAGCATAAGAATAATTAACTGAAATGTGAAGCATAATCCAATTCATTACGCAAATACCAAAGAGTGAATTACATGAAAAAATGAGGGGGGGGGGAGAGTATCTATCTTGTGCAAGATACATCTAGTCAGTATATCGGATTTCAAGTTGTTGCTACAGCATTGTTCTTAATGCCCAATAGGCCCACTGAAGTTGCCATAAGCAGTGGAGAAAAGAATTCTCCATCCAGCGTGAATAAGAGCTGACACCCCAATTTTTCCCCCCACAAAAAGAGCTGGTTTACATTTGGGAGAGCAGTTCTCACTCAGTCATAATGCAGTGTGCCAGAACATCTCTCATGTCAAAAGATGCACTTCCATGAGTTTCCAGTCCATTCAAATATTTTAAGGGTTTAAACATCAAGGCAGTAGAGACATTTTGGAGTGCTACAAGGGAGCTTTAACTAGGACAAATTGGGAAAGGGGGAAATTCAGGCTGGCTATCAAAACGTCTCCATCAGCTCTGGCCATGCTACCCTCTATTTGATTCCCTTCACTAGCTCCTGTTTCTTTCCACATCAGTCAAACTTGTCACCCTCATCTTCATCCCACTGTACAACTCCCCATGCCCTCTGCTCAGCCCACTTCTTACCTGGTTTTCTCTCCCACTATGGAGTGTTGCACTGACTCCTACATAAGCCCTCTACTGTTGCTCTCTTGCCCAGATTCCGAAAAAGCACAGGCAACGTAATAAAGCTCGTCGGTCAGAAACCCTAACAGCTAGCAGTAAAACTGAAATGGCCATGTCCATTACTCATGTGAGCTACCAGAGCTTCCTGATGCTTGTTGTCAACCTCAATCTTCCTTCCGCTTCACCTCCAGGCTGTGTTTGTTACCCGAGGTGTTTTCTTTGTCTCAAATTCAGCCCCAGTTCTGCCAACTGAGCACAGGACTTACCGTGACAAGCAGTCCCACCGTGGCTACTTATGGCAGTAAGCAGTAAACCCAACAGTAAGTGTTTACAAAACTGGGCCTTAGTTGGTAAGCTCTCCGGGTCAGAGATACCGTATCTATTGTGTCAAGTATCGGGGGTAGCCGTGTTAGTCTGTATCTACAAAAACAACAAGGAGTCTGGTGGCACCTTAAAGACTAAACAGATTTATTTGGGCATAAGCTTTCGAAGAAGTGAGGTTTTTACTCACGAAAGCTTATGCCCAAATAAATCTGTTAGTCTTTAAGGTGCCACCAGACTCCTCGTATCTATTGCTATACTCATTCCTCCTACAGCTTTGTCATGGTTTGTCCAATTTAGGACCTGATTCACTCCTTGCCCAAGTGAATCTGCTAGTGGTGCCAATGGAAATTTTGGCTGGACAAGTGGTTTGGGACCCTTAGATTCTACGACTCTCAAGACCTCGCTGCGTCATCTTATTTCTGTAATGTCACACACACACTCACTCAAAGTTACTAAGGGAAGATCAAGGCACTGGTAAACTTAGGAAAGCGCACGGACAAAAAAAAAAAATCTGAGTGTGGGTTACATGACAGTAAGTTGGTAGAAACAAGAGCTGATGCGTAGGCAAGGACAGAGTTATAGTTAGCAGTGAACTTTGATGCTACAGCTGTTAGTCTGTGGAATTGCCTCTGGAGGGAAATGGCAAAATCTCACCACCTGGCACACAACTGAACTGGACGTCACACTAGTAAATGTATAATGGGGAAAATCCTGTACAAGCAGAGTGAACTCTAGTTCCACTAAGTAAAGTGAGTTTTCACTTGTTAAATAAGCCATATGAGCAGTTTCATTTATGCAAGGATGATCCACTATAATTCATTTTCACTTGTGCTACTAAGTTTTGTTTAAAATCAAGCATAAGTTTTGTCACCTGTATTAAAGTGACAAATAAATGTTTTCCCTTCAGTTATGTACGATCATTGTTTTGGACACTCTTCCTCTTCCTAGTTGCTAGTGGTTTTAGCTTCCCTAACTACACCTGCTTTCCTTTAGATTATGGGTCTGAAAAAAGCCACCTGTGCAGAGGACAGGATACCTTCTATCCCAGAGAGTAAAATCTCCAGGTCTGTTTCCATTCTCTCCTCCACCCCCAAGAGACAGGGGAGCAAGGCAACTAAGATAGTCTGGGTCTTAAACAGAGAAGAGAAGAAAATATGCTGCAAGTTATTTTAACTTGAGTTTAATGATGGAGAGGTTCTTAAGGAAAGCAAATGAGTTCTCATTTGTAGAAGTGTTGAAGATATTCTAATTAGGTTTGATTTTTTTAAGGGAATACATGAATTTTGCTCTAACCTACCAATAGCCGTTTTTAGGTCTGCATAGAATAATGAAATTTAAGGAATATGCAACCAAATTGTTCCATACTAATAAGCTGAAATAGTACCAAGGCCTCATTCAGTCCCCACCCAAAGAGACAATGTGGGACATGAACAAGCTATAGGAAAAGCTGTGATGGTTAGTTCCTACCCTCGTACACATGGGAGAAATGAGACAAATGTTAAAAGTGTACACGGGACTACACATTTCTGTAGCACGTTATGAAGGGCAGGCACTGATCCTGTCCCATCATAAATGGCAACACTCTAGCTGACCTCAATAGGAACAGGATTCCAAGGCCGCTACCCAACAACAAGCAGCACGCTCAAGTCCCTCTCCCTGCCTTGATAAGAGAAGTAAAGCAACAAGTGGGAGAATTCAAGCAAAAGAGCGAGAAAATTGATCAAGTAAAGGTAGATTAGGCTCCTTTAAAACTCACTGCTTTCAGCAATCTGAACGAGTCACTGCCTGCTGCATGTTAAATGACCCTGTTAACGAATGATGCAAGGTAAACAGTTATGAACACAAGAAGGTTACATAACGTAATTGACTGATCAGATAGCCAGCTGTAGCTTCAGAACCACTACCAAGTTGCACTGTTTGTACCAATGGTAAAAACTATGAACGGGCATTTTATTTTTATATGTGAATCCGTGTAAGTGAATTTATTCTTGAATACAAGCCTCCAAGAAGGTGATAAGGATCATTAACCATTTAGTCTGTCAGATCAATTAAGTTATCAAGTGATAGCCAGGGAAACACTGTCAGTAAGTTTCAGAGCCTGGGTAGTTCGTTCTCTGTAGTTTTTGCTGTTTAATACAGGGTGGTTTCTTCAATCATAACAAATGATTGAGCAATGAGGCCCTGATACAGACCATATTTTGGCAATTTATGAACCGAACCTGACCTCCTATTTTCTGAAAATCTTTAACATGGTGTTAAAATTAGTGTTCTTATATCTGAAAAAGTAATTCATTCGGTTTTCCATTTAACACCTTTATGACCTTAGTTTACTTTTCTTTATCCAGGGGATTCTCGTAGGGCCAGCAGTGACTTGCCAAGACCCACCCTGATCCAGAGAACAAACACATTCCTTAGCTATACAGTTCACTTGAGTACATAGTTTATTTACCATCCACCTGGGTTAATTCTGACATACCAATTTACTGGTGTCTCCGGGGAAGGGAAATGGGGCAGTCTGTGTGTGTTAAAGCCTTACCTGCAGTGGAGGTAAACATTCAAATGAACTCTGCTCTCAGGCTACAGAACATTTCCATGTGAATATAAGACAGCCAACAGCATTTAGATAAGATGAGCTTTCACATCTCTCTCCACAAGGATTACAGCAAAACCTCACATTTCCCCTGGAAGGTGCTGAATACACAGTGCCATAGCAACAGCAATGCTCAGAAAGAGGGAGCTCTCACTCTACCAACCTCAGAAGATTTCTTAAGTCTAGACAGCAAAATTGCTTCCTTATGAATCCAGATTAAAATCAGAAATTCAACTCTCTCACTTGGGTTTATAATACATGCTATTGCAAGTCACCTCCTAAAGCCTTGCACTGGGGCCTTGTACTGATCAACCCTGCAAGAGCCAAGCACAAGATGCAGCCCTGTTAAATATCTTCAAGATGGGGCTGGCAAATAGAGAGGAGGATTCCTGGAATGGTGGGGGATTCATTCATCTGACTTCTATTAACATTTCCCAAAATCTCAGTTGTGTGTTTATTTCTGATGCAATTAGTTGTACAGTAACTGCCACATTTGTGGGTTAAGGGGGTGACATCTATCAGAGATGGCAGAGGTCTAAACAACTGGACAATCTATTTTCCGGTCCATGCAGGACTGTCCCCGACGTTGTCTAGTCTAATATCTTAGAAGTTCAGTTGTTAAAGTCATGAGTCTTGTGGCTGCCACCCCTTCCCTTGGGAAGACAATTCCATGGCCTAACACCTCTCGCTGTCGGGAATGATTCCCCTGATATTGCACCTAGAGGGACCCCCTCTCTATTCCACCCTTTTGATCCTAGTGCCACCACCCTGGGCAGATTTGGGAGGAGGCATGCACAGAAAAAACAGCGCAAAGCTGCGCAGAGATCCCAGCAGCAACACATCCACCCTCTCCCACCACCCAATCATCAATATACCCTTCTCACCACCCCAAAAGCAACACATGCACCCCCAGGCTACACCCATTGCCAGGGTGCCTCCTGCTGGGCAGTGGGAGATACCGGCTAGGATCCTGCCCCAGGGAGATGGGGAAAGAGGAGGCAGAGTCCAGGGGAGGCAAGAATAAGCTCCACCTCAATCCTCTTAGCTAGGGCTGAGGGATTGCAGAAACCGCCCCCTGGCTCTGGACACCTGCCCGCGGGTGGGAGCCGGGCCGATGGAGGAGGAAGCAGGGGGAGACGGTGCCCGCTCGGGGTGGGGGTTCCTAGGGTCTCGCCGCAGCCAGCGGCGGCAGCACCGTGCCATGACTCACTGCAGCGACAACAAACGGCTGCGCGGGCCGGGCGAGCGCGGCGCTGAGCCGAGACGCAGCAGCCGGGCCAGCCCGGACAAAGGGGCCCGCGTGCTGCGGCAGGGGGCCGCGGCCCAGCCCCCAGCCTCCAGCCGGCCTCCCTCCCACCCCCAGCCTCTCGGGCAGCGGGCGCCTCGTCCTCCGCGAGCGATGAACAGCCCGCCCCTGAGCCTGCATGAGCAGCCCCACGGTGCCCTGGCCCCCAACCCGCAATGCACAGTGTGCACTAACCCCGCACTCACCCCCCAGCCCGGGCCCTCCATCATCAGCCCCCAGCCCGGGCCCTCGCGCTCCCTGCCCCTAGCCCTCCATCAGCAGCCCCCAGCCCGGGCCCTAGCCCCCTCCATCAGCAGCCCCCAGCCCGGGCCCTCGCGATCCCAGCCCCTAGCCCTCCATCAGAAGCCCCCTACTCCACTTAGCCCCATAAAAAGCCACCCCCCATGCCCTAGCGCCCCCTGGTATCTCCATCAGCACCCCCACCCAAACCCTTCCCCATCCTCATATGCCACAGTCCCTATCAGCAGCCCCCATCCCCTAGCGCTCCCATTCATCATCAGCAGCACCCGCACCACCCATCAAAACCCTTGCCCTTCTCCATGTGCCTAGCCCGCCCCATCCATCCTCATCCCCCCCATGTGCCCTACCCCCCCAATCCATGTGCCCTAGCCCGCCCCATCCATCCTCATCCCCCCCATGTGCCCTACCCCCCCAATCCATGTGCCCTAGCCCGCCCCATCCATCCTCATCCCCCCATGTGCCCTACCCCCCCAATCCATGTGCCCTAGCCCGCCCCATCCATCCATCTATCCCCATCCCCTCCCATATGCCCTCCCCAATCCATGCCATGCCCCCCCACCCGCAGCACTCACAATGAGAAGGCTGGAGATGGCTGCGGCTCTCCGGCCGGCCTGCGGGAAGGCGGCGGCGCGGCTGCTCGCAGAAGCCCCCATGGCTGGCTGCGGCGGTGCGGCTGGGTGTGGGGATGTCACAGCGCCATGGAGCCGGGGCCGGCCGGCAGCGAGAGCAGAGAGGGGCGCGCCTCGCCCGGCGCCGCAGCGTGCACGGCGGAGGAGCAGCCCATCTAGGCGCGGCGTCCTGGGCTGGTTTGGGGCGCTCAGCGGCGGCCGCGGCTCGGCTGCGCGGCGGGGACCCCCGGCTGCGCGGCGCTCCGGCCCTCCGGCCCCAGCAGCGCGGGCTGCAGGCAGCGAGGGAGCAGGGCGAGGCGCCTGCTTCCCATAGCTACCACGGGGCTGTGCCAGCCTCACCGGCCGGCTTCAAACTAACAGCGCGCGGCAGGGCGGAGCGAGTAGGAGCCGCGCGAGGGAGAGGCGTGGCACACACGTGAGGCGGAAAGGGGCGGTGCCTCCCTTTGTTGCGTCAACCGGGGAAGACACAGCGCCCCCCAGCGTTCTGTCTGGGAATGGCATTTGACACTCCCCAAGCCATGGGCGGGGGGAAGCCAAGGGAAAATACCTGACCTCATGCCTACTGCAGTCAATGGGAATCTTTTGTATTGGAGAGTCCACTTCTCTGGAGTAGGGATCCATCCAGGTCAGTAGGCTTCTGGGGAGATCTTTTAGTTGGGATTCATAGATTCATAGATTATAGGACTGGAAGGGACCTTGAGAGGTCATCGAGTCCAGTCCCCTGCCCACATGGCAGGACCAAATACTGCCTAGGCCATCCCTAATAGACATTTATCTAACCTACTCTTAAATATCTCCAGAGACGGAGATTCCACAACCTCCCTAGGCAATTTGTTCCAGTATTTAACCACCCTGACAGTTAGGAACTTTTTCCTAATGTCCAACCTAGACCTCCCTTGCTGCAGTTTAAACCCATTGTTTCTGGTTCTATCCTTAGAGGCTAAGGTGAACAAGTTCTCTCCCTCCTCCTTATGACACCCTTTTAGATACCTGAAAAGTGGATAGTGGGATAGTGGATGCTGTCTGTGCCACAAGTAATACTGGAGCAAAGGGTGGGGAGCAGCTGGGAAGAGCGAGCAAGATGGGGGCCTGGGCAGAGAGTGCCCAGTGGAGGGAGTTGTCTCCAGACACAAGGGCCTTGAAGGCCAAACTTGAGGGGGGCAGAGGGAAATGCGAACTAAAGAGGAGAGCTGATGCTGGGGAGTAGGGTTCTGCCACCTGGAGCCTGAGGGAATGCGGCCACCCCAACAGCAGGGGTCTTACCCACGGTATCACCGCAGCGCAGCTAAGTCCTTGGAGGGAGGCTTGGGACATGTGAGGAATAGGCTATGACTTTTCTTGAGTTCAGTGGCCAGTGTAGAGAGAGTACCCTGGAGTAGGGACACCCTAGCCCCTCTCCTAAGTGACCATAACAAGACTGGGGGTTAAGGCTCTCAAAAATGCTGAGCCCAGCCTTATCAGGGTTATGAGGACTCTGCCGCATGGGAGAGTGGAAGAGAAGTCCTCAAGGTCAGGCAGGCATCCCGGTAAAGGGAGTAAGAGTGAGGACTCAGATCTTTTTGCTATCCGATTGTGCCGGTGTAGTACAGAAGCCAGGAAAATTCTTCACAATAGCAGGACCAGGCTATTCCGATGCAGAGGAAAGATAAAAAGAGCCACAGGAGGCCAGCGTGGCTATGCAAGGAGCTTTTAGCTATCTACAACCATAAGGGATACATACAGGAAATGGAAGGAGGGGCATGTCACTAAGGGTATGTCTACACTACGAAATTAGGTTGATTTTATAGAAGTCGATTTTTAGAAATCGATTTTATAGTGTCAATTGTGTATGTCCCCACTAAGCACATTAAGTCGGCGGAGTGCATCCTCACTATCGTGGCTAGCATCGACTCATGGAGCGGTGCACTGTGGGAAGCTATCCCACAGTTCCCGCAGTCTCCGCTACCCATTGGAATTCTGGGTTAAGCTCCCAATGCCTGATGGGGCAAAAACATTGTTGGAGGTGGTTTTGGGTATATGTCGTCAGTCTCCCCTCCCTCTCTCCATGAAAGCAACTCCAGACGATCATTTTGCGCCTTTTTTCCTGGGTTACCCATGCAGACGCCATAGCACGGCAAGCATGGAGCCTGCTCAGCTCACCGCTGCTGTTGCGAGCATTGTAAACACCTCGCGCATTATACTGCAGTATGTGCAGAACCTGGCTAATGTGGAGGAAAACAAAGTCCTCACTCTGAGTTTAAAGCAACAAGCCAGAGGCAGCTTTATTACAAGCAATTGCAGTATGCACGGGAGAGTACACACAGGCAGGGGTTCCCCCTCCCGAGGCAGATCTCCGTTAGATAAACAATTAGGGCAAGCATTTATACCTTTTGTTACAGACAATAATGATCAACAACCGCATCTTGTTTATACATATTCCTTCTGATATCTTACTTTTCTCAGCAGTTCCTGCTGCAGTCTGTATTCCATTCTTATTTAACACAAGGTCGAAAAACAGTATCTCTTACCGTTTTTTTCACTCGCTTTCCACTTGCCCAGGCCCTGCCTTGAAATCTCGCGTTATTAGAGCTAGTGTTAGCCTGACTCGTACTCTGTTCCTAGAAACTAAGATATCTGCGTTCAAATTCCCTTTATCCTTTTCTCTACTTCCACCCTAAGAGACGGCAGCACGAGGACGATTGTGAGGAGGACATGGACACAGACGTTCCTGAAAGCATGGGATGTGTCAATTGGGACATCATGGTGGCAGTGGGGCTGGTTGATACAGTGGAATGCCGATTCTGGGCCTGGCAAACAAGCACAGACTGGTGGGACCCAGTGGGATGAGTCCCAGTGGCTGTGAAACTTTTGCATGCGTATGGCCACTTTCCTGGAACTCTGTGAGTTGCTTTCCCCCGCCCTGAAGCGCAGGAATACCAAGATGAGAGCTGCCCTGACAGTTGAGAAGCGAGTGGCGATAGCCCTGTGGCAGCTTGCAACGGCTGACTGCTACCAGTCAGTCGGGAATCAATTTGGAGTGGGCAAATCTACTGTGGGGACTGCTGTGATTCAAGTAGCCAATGCAATCACTGACTTTCTGCTATCAAGGGTAGTGACTCTGGGAAATGTGCAGGTCATAGTGGGTGGCTTTGTTGCAATGGGTTTCCCTAACTGTGGTGTGGAGATAGACGGAACGCATATCCCTATCTTGGCACCGGACCACCTTGCCAACCAGTACATAAACCGCAAAGGGTACTTCTCAATGGTGCTGCAAGCACTGGTCGATCCCAAGGGACATTTCACCGACATCAACGTGGGATGGCCAGGAAAGGTGCATGATACTCACATCTTTAGGAACTCTGGTCTGTTTAAACAGCTGCAAGAAGGGAATTACTTCCCAGACCAGAAAATTACTGTTGGAGATGTTGAAATGCCAATAGTTATCCTTGGAGACCCAGCCTACCCCTTACTCCCATGGCTCATGAAGCCATACACAGGCAGCCTGGACAGTAGTAAGGAGCAGTTCAATTATAGGCTGAGCATGTGCAGAATGGTGGTAGTCTAGAATGTGCCTTTGGACGTTTAAAAGCTCACTGGCGCTGTTTGCTGACTAGGTTAGACCTCAGCACAACCAATATTCCCATTGTTATTACTGCTTGCTGTGTGCTCCATAATATCTGTGAGAGTAAGGGGGAGACGTTTATGGCGGGGTGAGAGGTTGAGGCAAATTGCCTGGCTGCCAATTTTGAACAGCCAACACCAGGGCGATTAGAAGAGCACAGGTAGGCGCGCTGCACATCAGAGAGGCTTTGAAAACCAGTTTCATGACTGGCTAGGCTATGGTGTGACAGTTGTGTGTGTTTCTTCTTGATGCAAACCCGCCCCCTTTCTTGATTTTAATTCCTTGTAAGCCAACCACCACCCCACTTCGATCACAGCTGGCAAAGGAAATAAAGTCACTATTGTTCTGAAACCATGCATTCTTTATTAATTAAAAAAAAGGGAGATAACTGATAAAGTAGCCCGGGTGAGGTAGGGTGGAGTAGTTGAGGAGAGGAGGAGGGAAGGACAAGGCCGCATTGCTTAGTGTAGCCACACTACAAATCAAAACTGTTTGAATGACAGCCTTCTGTTGCTTGGGCCATCCTCTGGAGTGGAGTGGCTGGGTGCCCAGAGCCTCCCCCCATTGCATTCTTGGGCATCTGGGTGAGGAGAATATGGAACTTGGGGAGGAGAGAAGGTTTTTGTACAGTGGATGCAGCAGCAGTCCGTGCTCTTGTTGGCTTTCCTGCACCCCACCAGACACCTGAGCATAGCCTCAACATTGCATCCTGCTTCTTCTCATTGCACTCATGTAATGCTTTCCTGGACTCTGCCACTGAATGCCTCCATGCATTCAGCTGTGCCCTATCAGTGCGGGAGGACTGCATGAGCTCGGAAAACATGTCATCGCGAGTGCGGTTTTTTCGCCTTCTAATCTGCAATAACTTCAGGGACGGAGATGATAGGGGGAGCATAGAAACATTTGCACCTGAGGGGGGATAAAAAGGGAGAGTAAAATTTAAGATGATACATTTCTGAGAACAACAGGGAGACTCTTTCACAGTGAATCAAGCAATTCACAGCAGACAGCACATGTGCTTTAGGTACAAGGTTGCATTTTGCCTTTTATATTCAGTGCCTGCTGGTATGGTGATACATCACACATGGTTGGGCAACAGAATTCGGTTTCCAGGCAGCCATGGTAAGCCAAAGGGTATGCGGGGTTGGCTTCTTCCGCCTTCATAACATGTGGGAATGGTTTCAAACTGCAGCACCCTCCTTTCCCATAGCAAGCAATGCCGGTTGGGTTTGCCATTTAAAAGGAGGGGCTTCAGTTTTCGGTGCAGCACACACACCCCCAGCCTTCCCCAGAAACCTTCTGCAAAGGCTTTCAGAGTACCTCCAGGAGAGCTTCATGGAGATGTCCCTGGAGAATTCCTGCTTCATCCCCAGACACGTTAACAGACTTTTCCAGTAGCTGTACTGGCTGCGAATGCATCCCAAGTCTTCAGAGCAAATCAAACATTAAACACTATTGCTTTTAAACCCCGTACTGTAGTTACAAATGTGCACTCACCAGAGGTGCCTTCTCTGCCTTCGGGGTCCAGGAACCCGCCTTGGGAGGGTATCGGCTCCAGGGTGATGAAAAGGTCCTGGCTGCCGGGGAGAACACCGCTTGCCTGCTGTGCATCTCCTCCTCCTCCACAAAATCCTCCTCTGTGTTGCATGAGACTCCCCCTTGCAGGTGTTCACGGACAGTGGTGGGGTAGTGGTAAGGTCCCCCCCTAGAATGCCATGCAGCTGATCATAGAAGCGGCATGTATGGGGCTCTGACCCAGAGCGACTGTTTGCCTCCTTTGTCTTTTGGTAGGCTTGCCTTAGCTCCTTGACTTTCACGCTGCACTGCTGTGTGTCCCTGTTGTAGCCTCTGTCCACCATGCCCTGTGTGATTTTGGCATATATATTAACATTTCTTCTTTTTGATCGGAGTTCTGTGTGCACAGATTCTTCTCTCCATACAGAAATCAGATCCAGTGTCTCCCGTTTGCTCCATGCTAGAGCTCGTTTGCGATTCTGGGGAGACTGCATGATCACCTGTGCTGCTGAGCTCACCACGCTGACCAAACAGGAAATGAAATTCACAAGTACCCGGGGCTTTTTCTGTGTACCTGGCTAGTGCATCGGAGTTGAAAGTGCTGTCCAGAGCGGTCACATTGGAGCACTCTGGGATAGCTCCCGGAGGCCAATAACGTCGATTTGCTTCTGCACTACCCCAAATTCGACCCAGCAAAGTTGATTTTAGCGCTACTCCCCTCGCCAGGGAGGAGTAAAGAAGTCGATTTTAAGAGCCCTTTAGGTCTACAGAACAGGGTTGTTTGTGTAGATGCATTCATTATAAAATCGACCTAACGTGGCTAAATTTGACCTAACCCTGTAGTGTAGATCAGGGCTCAGGAAGTATACATGGGAATAGCACAAGTGTGTAGGGACAAAAATCAGGAAAGCCAGGGAAAGAATGAGTTACAGTTAGCAAGGAATGTTAGAAACAACAAGAAGGGATTCTTCAACTACGTCAGACAAAAAAGAAAGGGATTGTGTGGGTCCACTGCTCAATGGAGAAGGTAAGCTGGTAACAGAAGATAAGAAGGTGGAACTGCTCACTGCCTGCTTTGCTTCAGTTTTATCACAAAAAATAATATGTGAGCAGACGACTAGCAAAGTTATCATAGACAAAGAGGAAGGGATGCAAATCAGGATATGTAAAGAATGCATCAGAGATCTTCTGACCAATTTGAATGAATTCTAGACGGCAGGGCCTGATGCTATTCATCCCAAGGTACTGAAGAAATTAGCAGAAGAAATCTTGGAGCCACTGGCCATAATACTTGTAAACTCATGGATGACATGGGAGAGGTCCCAGAAGACTGGAGAAGGGCGAATGTAGTGCCCATCTTTAAAGGGGTAAAAGGAGGAGCTGGGGAATTATAAACCAGTCAGCCTGACTTTGATACCTGGAAAGCTACTAGAGCTATGTATAAAACATTCAATTTGCAGATACCTGGAGACGAAGAGGTAATTACTAGCAGTCAGCATGGATTACTAAGAATAAATCATGCCAAACCAGCTTAATTTCCTTCTTTGACAAGGTAACTGGTTTTATGGATAGGGGGGATGTGGTAGACATAACATACCTAGACTTCAGCAAGGTTTTTGACACAATGCCACATGACATTTGATAAGTAAGCTGGAGAAATGTGGGCTCAGTGGAATTACCATTAAGTAGATCCATAATTGGTTCAACAACCACAGAGAAAGAGTAACTATTAATGGAATGATGTCAGATTGGAGGGGCGGCGTCTCAAGGGGGGTTCCACAGGGATCTGTTCTGGGTCCACTGTTGTTTAACATCTTTGTTAATGACCTGGATGTTGGAAGACAGAGCAAACTGATCAGATCTACAGGTGACACAACACTTTGATGATAGAGTTCAGATTCAGAGGGATCTTGATAAATCGGAGAACTGGCCTATAGACAACAAAATTAAATTAAACAAAGACAAATGTCAAGTGCTACACTTAGGGAAGAAAAACCAAATGCACAAATACAAAATGGGGGATAACTAGCTTGGCAGCAGCTTCTGCTAAGAAGGATCTGGGAGTAGTGGAATATCAACCTCAACATGAGTCAGCAATGCGATGCTGTTGCAAAAAAAACCAAAACCACAAAGGAAAAAACCCCACAAACCCTAAGTCATAGGAGGGGATAATACCGCTCTACTCGGTGATAGCTAGGCCTCAGCTGGAGTGCTGTGTCCAATTTTGGTCACCAAGGTAGAGAAAGGATGTAGGGAAGCTGGAAAGGCTCCAGAGACAAGTGACAAAGGGATGAATTACAAGCCATAGGAGCAAAGGCTGAAGAAACTAGGTATGTTTAGTTTGGAAAAGAGATTAAGGGAGGACACGATAGGAGTCTTCAAATACTTGAAAGCCCACCATTAAAAAAAGGGGGGGAGAAAACTTCTCTTTTGCCACAGAGGGCAGGACAAGAGGCAATGGGCTCAAACTACAGCATAGCAGATTTAGATTCAATCTCAGGAAAAGCTTCCTAATGGTAAAAATAGTAGGACGATGGAACAGACTGCCTAGGGAGTTCTGACAACCTCCAGCAAAGGAGCTTCCAAAAAGAAGGCTGGATGGCCATCTGTCTTGGATGGTTTAGACACAACAAATCCTGCATCTTGGCAGCAGTCCCTTCTAACCCTATGATTTTATGACCATTCCCCTGTTTACATAGGCATATCCTTACTATCATAAGTAGCCCCATGGTCACATAAACCACACCACTGAAATACAGCTACCTGTGCCGTGAAAGGCAGCAGACATCAAGTGCACAGCTCTTGGCAGGTAGAAAGATATTTGGGCTAAGAACAGTCACTGGGGAAATCCTTACATTTTAGTAATTGTACCACGAGATCTCGAATATGCGTACAGCGCAGCGTGGCCTCAGCTTTTCAACGACTTTAGCTATATCTCCTTCTGCAGGCTGAAGGGCTGTGTTAAATTTGCTCTGAGTTGAACTTGTGTTTGCAAGGAGTCCAGTTATTGTGTACCTGAGGTGTAGACCATTAATACAGTCCCTCCTTCCAAAGAGAACGTTAAAGAAAACAAAACCTAAGGGCCAAATACTGGAGTCTTTCCTCAGTTCTTACTCTGGCAAAACTCCTTTTGAAGTCAATGGGAGTTTCCCCTAAGTGTAACCCACCAGTGAATGTGTGTTCTGGTCCCCTTTTGCCTGACACAGGGAGAATAGGAGTTGTTTCAGGCCTCAGTTTTTAGAATTTAGCCTGAAATATTTATAGCTCAGGGTTACTGCTAGTCTGCATCAAATCAGTCAGCTGCAGCCAGAACACCATCTTTTTTAACTGACAGCCCAGTATTATGTGCACTTTTTCATCACACAAAAGGCCAATAAATCTTCATTAGAAACACAGTCTATGCACCTATATTCTTGTCACCTGTATTTTATAGAGCGTGTGTTCTTGGAATCTGAATGTACTGACCTTTTCCCACAATGCAAAACTGTTTGTATGCATAGGAGCTACTCCATCATCCATACATGAAAGAAACTGGCGGTTCCTGCTATTTTCCACAATGCCCTGCTAATTTCAGACCTTAGGATCTTTTACATGGCATCCCTAAACTGGGAGATTCCCATAGTAGAGATGGACCAGGGAGGCAGCCACTTTAATGGGTCCATAAGGACCGTCATGAGAAAGGAAGAGCTGACATGTAGCCCTGGAAGAGCCCCCTGCTGCTGCTATTTGCTGTCCCAAAGATGGAACACCGGTCTCCACCCCAGCAGCTGTTGCACATGTTGCCAAAGGGATAGAGCAGAGGTCTTGGTGGAACATGAAAAGCAAACCCCTACTGCTGCCTGTGTGGCCACTGGCTCTGACCGGATATCTGAGATAGCCCTTCCCTATGTGACTTGTCTGCTCCCCAGCCCCTTGGCTTCCCAGCAGAGGAGCCCACAGGGTCCCAAGAGCCACTTTTTGTCTGGGCTCAGGCCTGCGGTGCTGGAGTTTCCCACTGGGGGCTAGTCCAGGGCTCGGCAGCTTGCTGGGCCCTTCCTGTCTGATTGCTGGTTCCCCTGGTTGGGCTCTCCCAGAGCCGGCTCCAGGCACCAGCGGAGCAAGCTTGTGCTTGGGGCGGCAAATTCCAAGGGGCGGCATTCCATCTAATCCTTTTCTTTTTTTTTTTTTTATGCGCTTTGGCCGCCCCTGCAGGTTTTTTCTTTTTGGTTTGCTGCTCCTGCTGCCCTGTAGTGGGCGGCGGCATGGAGGACGGTAGTGCCCTGCAGCAAGCCCGGAGGCCAGCCTGCGTCCTTCCCTGCCTGCCGACCGGAGTGGCATGGAACCCTTCCGGCAGGCGGCGTGCACAAAGGGGCCGCGTGGCAGCACCCCGCTTAAGGAAGCCCTGGGGGCCCCCCTTCTCTCTCTGCCCCTGCTAGCCGGGGTGCGCACTCTGCTGCCTGGGGTCTGCAGTGCCGGGAGGTCCCGCTGCACCCACGCTCCCGCTGCCCCGCAGGTATTTTGTTTCTGTTTATTCTTTCCATCACCGCTCCGGCTGGCCAGTTTGTTTCCCGCCCCTTCCCCGCTCCGGCTGGGGGCAGGTTTGTTTCCCACCCCCCACCCCCCTTCGCCACTCCGGCCGGCCGGTTTGTCCCCCCCACTTTGCTGCTCCAGCCGGCCGGTTTGTTCTTCCCCTCCCCCGCTGCTCCGACCAGGGGCAGGTTTGTTTCCTGCCCCCTTCACCGCTCCGGCCGGGGGCAGGTTTGTTTTCCTCCTCCCCTCTCTTCCCCACCTGCCGCCCTTTTCTGCTCCGGCCGGCCCGGCGTTTTTTGCTTAGGGCGGCAAAAAAGCCAGAGCCGGCCCTGGGCTCTCCCTTGAGTCGAGTGGCCTTCTTGGTCTCAGGCAATTGCTCGTGTGAGGCAGTCAGTGCCATCTCTGCTGCTAAATAATTCTCCGTCGGCTGGAGTGCATCGGCTATGAACTCTGGCCAGCATTTGAGCGCTCAGTCCCTACCCCCAGCCGGAAGTATGTGAGGAAGCTGCTCCATCACGCTGAGCTCAGACCTCGTAACTCCCGCCTGACTCTCCTGCTTTAACCACTTCCAGCACCTTCATTTCTGGATGATCACATGGGGCCAGGCTCCCCGGGGGTGTTTCTCCCCATGGAACCTCGGTTAGAAAGGCTCCACCATGATGCTGAGGTAGTCAAGTATGACTGCTTTCTCCTGCGCGTAGTTGGGCAAACACTGCATCCAGCCCCCAGTATGAGGTCTGCACTGGCCCCGTCATGTGTGATACCAACATGGTGGCCCACTGGTCAGGGGACCACTAGGCTACCATCGCCACTTGCTTAACCATCAAGAAAGCCCCTGGGTTGTCCTCAGGGCCCATCTTTGTGACTTTCACTGGCACTGATGAGGTGCCTGGGCGTATAGCCCCTGGAGGGAAAGTCCCGGGGAGCATCAGGATTAGGCTTTCCCTTCCCTCAGGGAGGGATCTTCAGGCAGTTCCTGCCTTCCCTCAGCCCTTTCCTCAGGAACTGAGTGTTGAAAATTTGTTCTCTCCCCTGGTCTGCCCACAAATGAGCTGTTCTGCTCCCTTTTAACACCTCCTCCAGCCTGTGCATGTCTTCGAGGTGTAGCAGGGTGGGGCTGGCTGAGCTCAGAGCATCTGCTTAGCCCCGTGTTGTTCAGTGTAAGATTGCATATGCCATCACAAGTGGATATATTTCCACATACTAGCAGCTGGATGTTTCTGATCTACTCAGTCAGCTGTGGTTTGGTAAATGAAATCACCATTGTCATTTTTAGGCTTTGTAGTCAACATTCTCCCAATGAGCTGAATGAGTTCACACCTCTTCTGCTGCCGTGGTTCTAGTCCAGTCATACTCAGACTGAGGCTCTCGAGCCTCACGTGGCTCTTCGACGTGTTTCCTGCGGCTCTTTGCAGCACAGGATATTAAACCACTGTGTGATTTAATTATGAACCAATCTAAGGCTGTGTCTACACTTGCAGAGTTTTTGCGCTGTCAGTTTCAACGGTGATAGTGAACCGGTGAAAGTAAAGCGCTGGTTTGTGTACTCACTTCTACGGGCGTCAGAGAGCGTTTACATTTGCAGCACTTCCATCGCCCAGGAGAGCAGCGCACTGAGGGCAGCTATCCCACAGTGCAGCTCTCTCCATTTTGACAATAGGTCTTGTAGGAAGGGGTGGGGATGATTGCGGGGCATCCTGGGTCCCTGCACTGCCTCCTCTCCCCAAACACTGATCAGCTCCAGTAGTTCAGCATTGCTCCAAGCAGGGGAACGTTGACTCCGTGGAGCAGGCATTGTCACCTGGCCAGATAAGTGTGCACTTGCCAAGAAAATACGAAGGGGAGTTTCAAAGTTCCCTGGGCTATACAGGGGGAGGGGTGGATGTCTGTTTACCTGGCGTCAGAGCAGCAGAGCTGCTGGCCAGAGTGGTCACCTCGCCACTCTGGGATATCCTGCGGAGGCTAAAAGCTCTGTAAACAGGAAGAACATGTCTTCACTTGCACATCACTGCAAAAATATCACTGGTAAGAGCCATATGCCTCTCGTGGAGGTGGTTTTCTTTTTGCGGTGAAAGTTCTTGAGTTTCACCACAAAAAGTATAGACACTCCCACGGTTTTTGCGCCAAAAAGGGACTTTTCCCGCTGTAAGTGGCAAGTGTAGACATGCCGTAAGTTATTAACCAATCAGGATGCTTTTACTATGTTATTAACCAACTATAGTTGATAAAAATTATAATACTTGGTCAGTCATTTTGCTGTGAGAAATATTATATAAATATTTCCCCTGTCAGACTGTTTAAAGTGAATATATAGCACTATCGGAAATGAAACAATGAATTCACACTACTGTGGCTCTTTTGGGTAATGTTGATCACTAATTTGGCTCCTGGACCACTGAGGTCTGAGTATCACTGTTCTAGTCTGTCTGCCTCTAGAATCAAGACAGCCCAGACTACATTTCACAGGTTCTCTCTGCAACAAAAGGGATTTGAAAACTAGTGACCAGATTTTCAGAGATTTTGAGCAGCCATAGCAGCCATTCCGCTTAGATTCTGCGCAGAGCTGTGGTAGTTCTTATGGGAATTCATGTGGGAACCTTAAATAACCTCAGGAATTAGCAGATTTCAATGGTAACGGTTCACAGTTCTCTTTGGCACTGATCTGCCAGTCACAAACGGTACCTAATGCTGCTGCTCAAAATTCAAGAGACAACAAACTAAAATCACAAATTCAGATAAACTTCTGGGCCACGTTCTTCAGCAGAAGAAAACCAGTGTTCTCCCTGGCTGGTGCAGTCACCACACGAGGAGCCAGCCAGAAGGCAGCTGAAATGAAAGAAGATTTGAAATGTCTCATTGCAACTCATAGGAAAAACCTTGATCTCGTACATTGTTTAAAAACACTACAAGATGCAAGCCCCAGATAAGTAGATAACACCCCACCTATGCCATGCAGCCCAGATTTTGTAACCAGCTGAGAAGCCAGGACAGGCCTCAGACACTAAAAGATGCTTATGTTTCTAGAGTATCTATTTTCCTTAGACACTATTAATCCTTTCAGCAGCACAGCAAGTGCACGCACCTTGGTCATACCTGGAGCACCCATCAGAAGATGAATGGTTAAGAAATCCAAATTCCTGCTGAAGAAACCTGGGTTCAAAAACTGTCTTATGTCACAACCAAGATGGGTTTGATGATCTTCACTCCTAAAACCCTTTGGCTCTGGACTTATGTGACTTGAATAAAGGACTAAAGCACAGCTTAAGACAAAGCTGTTTCAGAACTTGCACACAGCTGTCTGAGGAAATGAAGAGAGCAGCAACAGATAATGTTAGGTGCACAAGGATGAATTTGATCGAGTACCTGTGGTGACAGTCTGCAAAAAAACTATCAGATAAGATAAGAGAAGGAACTGAGACTGCACAACAAGCACTCCTGTAGCTTCTGCTCCATCCCTTGGCAATTAAAAAAAAAAAAAAAAAAGAGGGATACGTTTGAAAACTGACGTGTCAAATCCTTTTGAGTTGAGTGGCCAGCTGTACAGAGGGCTTCCATTCTCTCCCCCAGCAACAGCACAATAATGCAAATATTCCAAATTGGAACAGTTTACCTCTGTCTGAAAGCAATGGCTGCCTAAAACCTGCCTTCATGGTCAATTCAGCAGAAGTAGAACTAGCCCAGCCAGAGGCGACCCATGCCCCATCCACAGTGGGTCTCAAATTGAGTACAGGAGCTCAGGCAAGTTCTGCTATCAACTCCAGCCATGCACAAGTGAGGCTCCACAAGTGTAATTTGGGACAGAATTTGGCCTGTTGGGTTTAAAATTAGCTGACAGATAATGGGCTACATTCACCCTGCTTTAGCTCGGCTGCTGCTCGAACCAGGATGCAGGGCCAGGTAGTGGCTTAGAGTGGTTCCTCCCTATCTGAGGGAGGCCACTCCACCTCTCTACGCCACCTAGCAGCACATACCATGCTAATCCCCTGTCATTTGGCTAAGTGCCAGCAAAGAGTCTAGGGCCCTGGCAGGTGGGGTGGAGCAGGGAAATTGGCAGTCTACAGCCCAGCTTTCTGGCTAGAGCAGACAGCAAACTCAATCAGGCTCAAGCCCTCTGTGTGGGGCAGAGCAGGAGCAGTCTATAACCCATCTTGCTGGCTGGGGCAGACAGCAAACACAGACAGGCCATCCAGCCTAAGGTGGGTAGGCTGCCATCTCAGGGGTGGGTTTGGCAGCAGGGGCACCAGGGCCCATCCTATTCCACTGCGTCCCAGCCCAGGGCCCTATCAGTGGCGAGTGGTCCCCCCACTGGGTCAGCAGGTCCGACTGAAACATGCTGACACTGGTTTCAACAACACAACCGGACGAATGTCTGGTTTCTGTGGGCTATTTACTATCCCTACCTGAACTATGGTCAAGTTATAAGCCTGTCAAAAACTGCAGTTTGCACATGCTCAGAGACGTGTTAGAATTTTTGGAGAATTCAGCTGCCAAACTCTATCTCCCCTGGGCACTGGCTGAGCAGGACTTACCCTGCAGTTGCTGCTCTGGGCAGCTCTGGCACTAGGCACAGGAACTTATAGTAGAGAAATTGTCTCTCTTGTGCTCCCAATGCTCCCCCTGTTGGAGCCTAAGCAGCCAGAAGTAGAACCAGAAGGAGGAAATAGTCTGACTGGAATGCAGAGGGGACAAGAACTGGACCTGGAGGTGGGGGAATAGATTGGGACAAGGATCTGGTGGGGTAGCACCTCAGGTAGGGAAAGAAACAGGGAGAAGAAGGTGTTATTGGGTCTCATCTGACCTGGTATCCGACTCTGCTGTTGCCCCAGTTTCCCCTTCTTGGGGTTCCCTAAAATTGTCCCTGACTCTTGTTCAAGTCAAATTACACCCCTTCATGGGGTCTGTTTTTTTCAAACAGTTCAAATGTCACCTTAAACCAAAACAAGTATTTCCCCCCCCCCCAACACACACAGTGGTTTCAGCCTCTTGTTAGGCTCAACGGTTCTTTCCTAATACCCAAGTTTCTGCTGTTTTAGCATTTCCTCAAGCCTCGTCCTCTGAAATCTTCGACTTTTGTCTCTTGCTGCAGGCAGCTCCAGCCAGGGTGGATAACTAGGCAGAGGTGGAGCAGAACCCAGTTCTCTTAAATGGTCAGCTCCCCTTGTGACAGGAATAGACTGGGACTAGTGTGCAAGGAGATGGACATAAAGAGCTGGGAGGGAAGATGGGGGAAAACTACACTGAGATCGGATGAGGAGTCAGGAGAAAGGAGAGACTGGAAGAGGCAAGGAAACTGGAAGCTGGGAGGAGGGGAGACTGGGACTGACCAGGAAAAGAGACTGGGATGAGAAGCCAAGAAGGGGAGGTATGGTAATGATATGGGAGATGTAATGGTTTTACAGCTTGCACCAGGTTATTATGTCCATTGAACACACAAATATAATCCTGGTCATTCCTGGTAGGGAAAGTTACAAAGATATAATTGTAAAGCGGCATGTTCAGAAATGTATCCAGATCCAGTATTTGGAGCTGTGGGGAAGGAGAGTGATCCCGAATCATCTCTGATAATTATGTTGTGTAACCCAGTACAGGCCACTTTAGGACACAAGGGATAACTAACGTGCTCCATTGGGATACAACCCCCTTGCCATATGGTAACTCTGAAGGTGAAGACACAAATAGCGATGCAGTGAAGGCAGAAATGTTAAATAGCTATTTCTGTGCTGTATTTGAAAGGATGCAGGAGGAGGCGAGACAGCATCTGCTAAAAATCAAACGTTTTCAAATCAATAAGCCTGGATAACTTACCCCCAGGAGTCCCAAAGGAACTAGCCAAGGAGCGCTCTGAACCACTAATGTTAATTTGTAACAAATCACGGGAAAATGGGGACATGCCAAAGGACCGGAGGACTGCCAACTTAATTCCAATATTTTAAAAGGGTAAACGGGGTGATTCAAGTAATTACAGAGTGGTTAGCCTGACGTTGATCTTGGGGAAGATAATGGAACAGTTCATTCAGGCTCTATCAACAAGACATTTGAGTCTAAAAATAAAATGAATACCAGTCAACATGGTTTTATGAAAGGTGGGTCTTGTCAAACAAACTTGTCTCTCTTTGATAAGGTTACAGATCTGGGTGGTAAAGATAACTGTTGATATAATATACAGTACTTGGATTTCTCAAAGGCATTTGACTTAGTTCCACATGATATTTTGATTAAAAACTTGTTTCATATGGAATTAACAGGCACTATTAGATGGATTAAAGTGATTTACAGCTAGATCTCAAAATGTAGTTGTTGATGGGGAGATATCAATGGCCGTTTCCCACGAGGTCTCCCCTTGGTCCAATGCTATTTAATACTTTTAATCAAGGTTCTAGAGGATATGAAATCTTTACTGGTAAAGTTTGCAGAAGACAAAGATTGGAGGAGGACAGTTACTGTTATGGAGTGATCTGAATTATTTGGGTGAAGGGCACAACCCAACAAAATGCATTTTAACACAGTCAAATACATCTGGGACCAAGAACACAGGTTATAGCTAGAGAACAGGAGATTCTGTCTTGGAAAAGCAGTGATTCAGGAGTCACACTAGATAACTATCTCAACCAGAGGTCTCAGTGCAATGCAAGTTGTCTGTCCAGCCCAGCAGAGCAATGTTGGGCAAAAAGAGCTAATGCGATCCTTGGATGTACAAAAAGGGGAATATCTAGTAGAAATGGGGAAATGATCATGCCTCTGTACACAGCATAGGTAAGACCACTATTAGAACAGTACATTCAGGTCTGGTGTTCACACTTTAAGAAGGATGTGGAATTACTGGAGAGAGTTCAAAGGGAGGTCCATAAAAATTATTCAGAGGCTGGAAAACAAATCTTACGATGTGAGGCTTAAGGAACTTAATTGATTCAGCTCCTCGAAGAGACGGCTGAATGGTAACTTGATCACTGCATGTAGGTACTGACACGTGGAAAAGAGATCTGATAGTGAGGGACTTTCAACCTTGCTAACAAAGGCATAACAAGATCCAGGGGCTGGAAATTGAAGTTAGATACATTCAGCATTGAAATAAGATGCAGTTTCCTAGCAGGGAGGGTGATTAAACATTGAAATAGTTTACCAGGGAGGTGATGGACTCACCATTGCTTGGATTCCTAAAAAGGAGAGTCGATAGCTAAAAGACATGCTTTAATCAAGCTTCTGGGAACAATTCTATGGCCTGTATATACTGGAGATCAGACTAGATGAGCATAGTGATGCCTTCTGGCTTTAGTCTGTGAAAAACAAATCCCCGTTATTAATGTACTCAGCCCTTGCTAATCACATCCCCTCTACAACTCCTCCTTAGACTGTAGATTCTCTGTGGGATGGGCTGCGTCTCCCTAGCTGTGTGCACAGCACCCACACATTAGATTAGGCATGATTTAGAGCTGACTGGGAATTTTCCGATGAAGCAAGTTTTAGCTGGAAAATGCCGAATTATCAGAATGGAAATGTTTGGTGGAAGCATCTCGGTTTCGACAAACCGTCCGACACCAGGAAAGCTCAGACATATGTGGTCTGTGGCTCTGAGACAGCCCGACCATACGGTCGGCCACAGAATTGAGAACCCCAATGCTTGCAGGGTTGCAAAACCCAACTCAATTCTTTTTCTGAATTTCCCCCGGAACAAAAATACTGACATTCAACCAGCTCTAGTCAGAGCCTGTGGGCACTACTAGAACATTAATCTTACATAGTAAGGCTGAGGTTCCATGGGCACGTGAGGGCAATACTTGACCCACTCTTTACCTCCTTATTCTCTTGGCCTAAGTGCAGTAAAAGTCCTAGCAGCCCATTACATTGCATCACAATACTAACCTCAGGCATAGGGACGGCATTACGCAAACTGTTAAGGTGTTTATTGACAGGATGGATTGATTAATGACATGGTGCAAGACAAATGTTACATGTGCCTCCCATGTCCCATCCATCCATGTCACAGCGCAGCAGTAGAATGTTTCTGACCTATCTATGGGATAACATGCTGATTCCAGCAGAGGATGCAATTGCTACCTCCCCTCTCTGGCACAACACTGTGCCCGCTCCCATAAGCAGGGCTGCCCAGAGGATTCAGGGGGCCTGGGGCAAAGCAATTTCGGGGGCCCCTTCCATTAAAAAAAAAGTTGCAATACTATAGAAAACTATATTCTCGTGGGGGCCCCTGCGGGACCCGGGGCCTGAGGCAAATTGCCCCACTTGCCCCCCCCCCTCTGGGCGGCCCTGCCCACAAGAGCCCCTCCCCCTGAGTGAGATTTAGCAACCCAGGCATGAAGGTCTTGGCCAGCACACCCACGACTAGTTGGTTCATCTGCTGTTCTTGGAATGCTGGGCCCAAAGTGAAAAACTGGGGTTAGAGTCACAATAGTAATAAAGATTAACAGAATCCGAGCAAGATGCCACTGGTTGCTGTTACTGAGAAGAAAAATAAAACCTTACCTACAGCTTGTGTCTGTGAGGGTGACAGTGATCAGGCAGGGCATGGAGTGTGGAAGAGTGAGGAGACGTCTGTCTAGTGGCTAGGGCACTAGCCCTAATTTGTGAGACCTGGGTTCATGTCCCAGCGCTGCAAGAGACTTCTTGTGTGACCTTGGGCAAGTTGCTTAGGACCAGATTTTTAAAGGTATTTAGGCACCTAAAGCTACAGATAGGTGCTTTTGAAAATCCCACTAAGCACCTAAGCAGATTAGCTGCTTAAGGGCTTGACTACACAAGGGCACTCAGGAAAATTAATCCAAATTAACTTTCAATGTGATTTAGTTAAACTGCATTAAACATCTTTGTGGACTCTTATTCAGAATGAAAGGGGCCTTAATTCAGTTTAGCTTAATTCACTTCCAACATGCATTAAGCTAAACTGAATTAAGTCTACTTTAATTCTGAACAAGGTTATGTCTACACTTAAAACGCTGCAGTGGCACAGTTGCAGCTGTGCTGCTGTAGTGCTTCAGTGTAGCTAATCACTACAGCAACAGGAGGGATCATCTCATTGCCATAGTTAATCCGTCTCCCCGAAAGGTGGTAGCTAGGTCGAAAGAAGGCTTCTTCCATCAGCCTAACGCCGTCTATGCCAGGGATGAGATCAGTTTAACAAAGTAACTCAGGGGTGTGGATTTTTCACACCCGAGTGATGTAGCTGGGTCAGTCTAACTTTGTAGACCAGCCCAAAAAGTGCCCACAAAAAGGGTTTAATTAAGTTTAACTAATCCACTTGAAATTCACACCTTTAGTTAATTCGGATTAACATTCTTCAATATCCTCGTGGAAACAAGCCCTAAATCCCATTGAAATCAATTGGAGTTAGGACCTGAAACTGCGGATGCACTTTTGAGAATCCCAGTAGGCGCCTATCTGCATCTTTAGGCAACTAAATACCTTTAAAAATCTGGCACTTAGGGCAGGTCTGCATTTAAAATGCTGCAACAGCGTAGTTGTAGCACTTCAGTGGAGATGCTACCTATATTGATGGGAGAGCCTCTCCCGTTGGCATCAGTACGCACCTCCCTGAGAAGTGATAGCTATGTTGACGGAAGAATTCTCCCATCAACCTAGCGCTGGCTACACCGGTGCTAGGTTGCTTTAACTACATCACTCAGGGGTGTGGATTTTTCACCCCCGAGTGACATTTATACCAACCTAATTTCCTTGTGTAGACCTGGCCTCAATCTCTCTGTGCCTCAGTTCCCCTTCTGTAAAAGATAATAGCAGTCCTTACCTTGCAGGGATGTTGTGAAGAGAAATACGTTAAAGAGTATGAAGTGTTCAGTTACTATGGTAATGGGCACCATAAAAAAGTACCTAAGCTAGATAGTACTGTAATGGAGTCTCAAGTTGACGACTTCCTTACCACTAGATGCCAGGAAAAGTGGTCTGTGATCTAGTACACTCCTCCTGTATATCCTTGGCCAACAAATGCTTTTGAAAACTGACTTTCTATTTTGCAGAGAGACCATTACTATGTATATTACAGTAGCACCGAAAAGCCCCAGCTGAGGCTGGGAGGCCATTGTATGAAGCACTGTATGCGGTCAGAGATAATCCCTGCCCCAAAGAGCTTACACTCTATAGAGACGAGACAGAACAATACTTCCTTTCTCCCCATTTTACAGGTGACAAGGTAAGGTGCAGGGAGATCAACTGACTTGCCTGAGGTCACCCAGGGAATCTGTTGCAGAGTTTGGAATTGTACCCAGGTTGCCTGAGTCTCACTCCAGTACTTAGCCACACAGCCACCCTTCCTTCTCAAACCTTAGAGCAGGGATCGGCAACCTTTGGCATGCGGCCCGTCAGGGAAATCCGCTGGCGGGCCGGGCCGGTTTGTTTACCTGCAGCGTCCGCAGGTTCGGCTGATCGCGGCTCCCACTGGCCGCGGTTCGCTGTTCCAGGCCAATGGGGGCTGCGGGAAGTGGCGGCCAGCACATCCCTCAGCCGGCGCAGCTTCCCACAGCCCCCATTGGCCTGGAATGGCAAACTGCGGCCAGTGGCAGCTACGATCGGCCAAACCTGCGGATACTGCAGGTAAACAAACCGGCCCGGCCCGCCAGCGGATTTCCCTGATGGGCTGCGTGCCAAAGGTTGCCGATCCCTGCCTTAGAGCCTTATTCACAGAACCATATTGCACAACTTCCCTGTGACGCTTTCACTCCTGGAACTCAAGCCAAAGACCTTGGCTTTTCCAGACAAGGGCTCTCATTCTTCCCCAACTTAAAACAATAGCCACACACAGGGTCCCACTCATGTTCCTTCTTAAGGACTCTTCAGCCCAGAGTATTTATTGTGGCGCTGACATTCAGAAAGCGAGCTCACTGCTTCCCAGCCTCAGGGGGACCAGCTGCTGAGCTCATCTCTTCCAGACAGAATGGAGCCTGTCAGCACCACAGCTACAGAGCAGCCAGAGCTAATCCATGAGATCCTTCCCCCCCAAGGGTGATAACCACATGGGATAAGTGACTGAAGAAAAGACTGGGTGTCTGGCTTCAGCATCGTTTCTGCTGAGAAAGCAGGATGATGAACCAAAAAGTCCCAAGGCACAGTGGTTCTCCAGCTCCTCCAATCTGCCAACCCTTTCATAAGACATGGACCACTTCCCCTCCCAATCCCCCTGTGCTTTGGCTTCAAGATTTCTTGCTTTTCCCCAGCCTCAACGTTTTTCTCTGTCCCAGGATTTCTCACCCAGGTTCTTTGCCCCCAGGATATTCCTCACCCTCTCCTATAGCCCTTTTCAGGGGTCACCAATGCCAGGCTATTGCTGTGGTCTGTCTCTGCTCTGCTTCCCCTGCCTCTCTGCACCTCTCTGTAGCAAGGCTGGCTGTGACCCTGGAGACACTGGTGAGCCCTATGTGCAGTACTGGGAGAAAGGCAGATCAGTTAAATGGTGCTTGAGCAGTTCTCCTGATGCAGCCAACAGGGTAATCCGTGATAAAGTGGCTAACAATGTGGGAAAATAGAATATGTCTATGGAGAATCCCAGAATTCTCAGCTTTTGCTTGTATGGGGAGATGTGTGGGCAGAGTATTTATTCTGCACCTTGCCTGATAGACATAGTTAAGCCTATATAATAGGGTACACTTAATAGGCTAGGTCTACACTGTGGGGGGTCGACCTAAGATACGCAACTTCAGCTATGTGAATAGCGTAGCTGAAGTTGTGTATTTTAGGTCGACTTACCTGGCCGTGAGGACGGCGGCGAGTTGACTGCTGCCGCGCCGCCGCCAACTCCGCTTCCGCCTCTTGCCGTGGTGGATTTCCAGAGTCAACGGCAGAGCCATCGGGGATCGATTTTATCGCGTCTTCACTAGATGTGATAAGTCGATCCCCAATAGATCGATTGCTACCCGCCGATCCGGCGGGTAGCGAAGACATGCCCTTAGATACGGTGACATACTGGTTACAGGAGAGATGGGTCCAAGCTGCAAAATTCAGATCTGGATTTAAACAAACTCAAAGGTTGGCAGGGTCCAGCTACAGATGTTGGTTTTATCTCTTTACGGAGATATATCCAGTCATGAAATTCAGATCTGGGCTCTGTATTTACAACCCCACTCCCACCTAAAGTTCTGGAATGTTTGGATCTTGAAGTCTGGTTGTGGCCTGTGATCTTGTAGCCCTTAGTCATCTGGGTCTAGGCTCATTGATGTCAAGGGATCTATTCACATCAGTGTCATGATTATATGGACTCAGCCTTTCTTAAACAGGAGGCTTTTAGTAAAGAAAACTGCAGAGAGTCAAAAGTATATCCACACAGTTTGAGTTCTAGCTGTGTTGGTGTTGTTCTCCAGGGACCATCCCCTATCTAGACTGCATATAGCACACAATAAGGATTAAGTAATATGCTGCAAGGAAATATCATTACAGTGAGTAAGGGCTGCAGCATCAGGCTCCTAGTTTTTAAAGAAGCATAAAAGTCCCTGGTGGTTCCTCTGTGCAAATTGCATTTCTTGTTATAGCAAACATTTATTGAGAGTGAAGGCACTCTGCAACCAACATAGCTTCCCCGTAAGATGGCTCCATGAGGCACAACGACACCTAGCCTGATTTATGAGCTGGTGATTTTGCTGATCTAAATGATTCGACAAATTTGCTTCTTGGCACCACAAAGTTGTGGTCACTGTCTCGGCTCAAGGAACAAAAGACAGCAGGATTAAAATCCCCAAAATTCTAAGCAGCCCCTTTTCTTAGGCTAATATCCACACACACAGTGTAGGCAAGCTCTCCTTCATGGCACAGAACCACTGAGCCAAATGGAGCAATGGACACACTCATTTACCCTGGTATTGGTTAGGAGCTCTGAGACTGGCATTGGGGCCTCATGGAATTACCCCAAGCAGTGTGGAAAGACTCCTCGTGACTTCAGTGGGAGTTGGATTGTGCCCTGACTCTCTGACCCTATAGTGTCTGGATGCTGAGTCAGGCTCCATAATTAATTTTTAATTATAATTTTAATAATGAGGGCTGAATTTTAATGGAGAAATTGTATAATTTCCCTGTACACTCTCTCTCCCAAGTCAGGTCATTATCAGATTCCTGTAATGAGTCTGGAATAAAACAAAACCCCACACAGATTTTGTTCTGACTTGGACATGCAGAAGAACAATGCCATGGGGAAAAGGGGAGTTACCAGGACAAAATCTTCCAAATCAGAAATGCAAAGCTGCCAGCAAGCTCTGACAGCCAAGAGAGGATACAGTGGATTCCATAATGCTTTATGGCAATTAAAAATATTTCATTATTTATTCATTTACCTACATGGCACTTCAGAGCACGTAATACCTTGGGCTCATAAATTAAGCATGCACATGGTTTTAATATATCATCTGCATCTTATACCAGGGTCTTATAATAGGATATTTAACTGCCTGTCATAAAATCATGTATCCATTCTGCAGGCACCATACAAAGGCAACTGTGACATCAGTGGCCCAGGCTAGTATTAAAAGGTGCCTTTAAATCCCCACGCAAATGGGAGAAAGTGTGATAAATGGAGAAGCGTTAAACATGAGACAGTCATAAATAAGGCAGGTTGTTTTTCATGGTAAATACGGGGAGAGACGTGGCCAAAAAAAAAACCCAAACAAACAAGCAATAATTGTAGGTTTAAAAAAAAGGAAAAGCGATGCCTTGCAATCCATTAATTATTGTTAGCTCTGTTTTCTATTAGTAAGGGGTAAGTAACTGGCATCAATAGTTTATAGACACATACAAAGATGGCAAAACACCAAAGGGGAGCCAGATGTGTACACATTCATTTCAACGAGTTGCTCAGCAGCGTGGAAGACTGGGTGGCTGGATCGGTAGGTAGCGATCGATCTATCGGGAATCGATTTATCGCGTGTAGTGTAGACGCGATAAATCGATCCCTAATCACTCTCCCATCGACTGCTGAACTCCAGCAGTGTGAGCCGCGGCCATCGATCCAGCACCGCGAGGACGCGAAGTAAGTAATTTTAATTCGATCTAAGATACGTCAACTTAAGCTAGGCTATTCTCATAGCTGAAGTTGCATATCTTAGATCGATTCCCCCCCACCCCCACTGTAGACCAGGCACAGAGAGGAAGGCTGGTGCAGTGGTGAGCCAGACACCAGGGTTCAGTTTTCTGCTCTGCCACAGACTTTCTGGGTAACCTTGGGCTTCACTGCATTGTTAGCCTGAGGTATAACACGAGCTTTGCCCCTAACTCATCTCCCATCCACACACACCAATCTCTAGCTTGTGTTAAGTGATGCTCTAAACCAGTGGTTTTCAAATTGCGGGTCGCGACCCAGGACTGGGTTGTGGAATGTAAGGCACTGGGTCACGGCGGCTCTGGTCAGCACTGCCGACCGGGCCATTAAAAGTCCCGTCGGTGGTGCTGCCTGGCTATGGCAGGCTAGTCTCTACCTGTTCTGACACCGCACTGTGCCCCGGAAGCGGCCAGCAGCAGGTCCCCCTCCTAGGCGGGGGGGCCCACGGGGCTTCCAGCACTGCCTGAGCACTAGCTCTGCACTCCCATTGGCCAGGAACCGGCCAATGGAAGCTAGAGGGGGGCGGTGCCTGCAGGTGAGAGCTGCACAGAGCCGCTTGCACGCCTCCGCCTAGGTGCCAGACCTGCTACTGGCTGCTTCCAGGGCGCAGCATGGTCCGTGGTGCCAGGACAGGCAGGAAGCCTGCCTTAGCACCTCCGCTGTGCTGCTGACCGGGAGCCGCCCAAGGTAAACCAGCACCCTAACCCACTACCCAATCCCCTGTCCCACCCCTGAGCCCCCCTCTCCCAAACCTGGAGCCCCTTCCTGCACCCCAAACCCCTCATTCCCAGCCCCATCCTGCAGCCCTCACCCCCACATCCCAACCCTCTGCCCCAAGTCCCTCCCACACCTCAAACCCCTCATCCCCAGCTCTGTCGGGTCACGGACATCAATTTTCTTCAACTGGGTCGCCAGGAAAAAAAAGTTTGAAAACCGCTGCTCTAAACTCTAGCTAGCTGGCCAGGCAAGAAGGGTGAGTTCAAGCTCAATTGCTGATGCTGGAGCTAGTAATGGGGTGGGGAGCTGATGCAGCAGGTCGAATTACAACTCAGGAGCTGCTAATCCAATCATCCTGTGTAGCATCCTGTGTAGCACCAGTGTTGTTTCACAGCGTGGGTCACTCTGTCTCCCGGTCCGGCGGTAAGCAATCAACCTTCTGGGATCGATTTATTGCGTCTTGTCTAGATGCGATAAATCGATCCCGGATCGATCCCCGAAGTGCTCGCCGTCGACGCCAGTACTCCTGCTCCGCGAGAGGCGTACGCGGAGTCGACGGGGGAGTCTGCCTGCCGCGTCTGGACCCGCGGTAAGTTCAAACTAAGATACTTTGACTTCAGCTACGTTATTCACGTAGCTGAAGTTGCGTATCTTAGTTCGAAGTGGGGGGTTAGTGTGGACCAACCCTCAGTTGAGCTAGGCTAGCTTGCACAGAGTAATTTGAGTTACCTGCTGCAGTGAAGACAAGCCCTCTGTTTCTCTGTGCTTCAGTTCTGCATAAGCAAAAAGATGGATATAGAACTTCCCTGCTTCACAGGGGTGTTGCGAGGCTAAATACGCTAAAGAGTTTGATGGTCTCAGATGTTATTATCCAAGGTAGATTTGATGGAAAACCAAACCTAGGGGCCTGCATCTCTTTGGTCTTTGACAGTGATCTGATGGCATAAAAGGACTGCAAAGGAAGCAGATCTGCTTACTGGGGTATATTCCTAGCATAGGGGCTTCTGCAAATAAAAAAGGGCTAGAATAGCCAACTAGCCTAGAGGTCATGTCAGAGGCATGGTCAAGGGCGTGGTCATGGATGAAATGCGACTGCATTCTGGCTCTTCCTGGCTGCTGCAGTGGACCCCAGAGGCTGTTACGCCTAAGCGTAAGTAAGAGCAACCAGGAGGCGACTGTAATTTATGCCAGGATCTGGGAAGGCCACCAGGAAATCCCAGGCTATGCAGAACACTATGGTGGTTTAAAAAAATATAGCTGGGCCAGAACATAGATCCAGGCCCGTGGTGTTTGCCATGGAAATGATGACTAACAAAGACACAGTCTTAGTAACGAGGCTGTGTTCAAACCAGACACTTCTCTTTCTTCCGGAGTTCAAGAAAGGTCTTGAGAGACAGTGCATAGCTGTCATGAAGTGGAAGCCATGCCTATTTGCTGAATCAAGCCTTCTAATGCCATTCAGAATGTGGGTGGGACAGAGGGAGGAAGAAATGAGGATGTCAAGTTTTAGACAGTGGAGATTAGCATACTTAGTGGCTGCCACCCTGCAACTCTCCTGTCTGACGTTGCCATGATGCAAGAGTGGATGGGCAAGTAACAGGTGCACAGTTGTTTAATTCCACAGGTGTGTTTGTGCAATACTCTCCCTCCCTCTCCTTCGATAGTCAATGGATTTCACTATAAGCAGGCGTGGCATTTATGAGTTGCAATTGTTTGTTTTAGTTATCATTGCAACCAGGTCCCAGGGCAGATACACCCCTAGAGTAACTAGTGGTGTCAATAATGTTACCCCCAGGATGGGTTTTGCCTGAAGTCTTCAAAAAGAAGATTGATCATTTGTGCAATTTAAGAATGTTCATGAGACATTAGAACTATTAATTACTGCTATTATGTAGCCCTAGAGATCAGGCACCTGATTTTCCTCTGCCTCACATCTTGTGTAGTCATTTGCACCCAGGACAGGTCTGTTATTGATTGGTATGTGCACTGGAATAAATTAGGAGTACATTGTACCTCTGAGTATAGTAATCTGTGAGATCAGCACTCAGTTTATGGACCATTGTGCCAACTGAAACCAAAGCAAGGATGGGATTGTCTAATGTGCTCATCATGGACCTAACATTAGGCCAACAGTCCACGCATTTGAAAATCCCACTCCCCCTACCAAAAAAGCACACCCTGGACCAGATCCTCAGCTACCTCAACTCCCACTGTAGCCAGTGGATATTGAGGGCTTTCGGAACCTTACAGGGCTGCTTAGCAACTAGCAGGACTGGGTCTTTTGATCACAGATTTCACGTAGCACCAAAATCAACAGGTTATAAAGAGCCAATACCTAACTCCCAGAGAATAGCTCCATGTTGAATGAAGGGGAAATGCCACAGGGTTTCTCTGTTCACTGCTAGGACTTCCTCTTGTAGCCGCATCTGGGGAATAGCTCCACTTGCTCTGAATCCCTCTTTCATCTGTCATTCGCACTGCAGCATTTTCTCCTCATGACACTCCCTTTTCATGGCTTGGCCCTCTGGCCAGGTCACTGTAGTGTTCCTGTTCTGGGATATCAAGGTCTTACTAGACTACCTGTCTGTGTTGCATTCTCAGCAATCCTCCAATTCAAGGTTAGGCCACTTCCCCAATAACTGGTAGGGGAACCAGGGCCTGCCCACTACTTTGGGTTCCAGCCCAGGCATAGGCGCCAACTTCTCCTGGCACCGGTGGGTGCTCAACCCTCCCCTCTGCCCCTGCCCCCACCCTGCCCCATCCTGTCCATGCCCCGCCCCATCCCAACCCTTTCCCCAAACTCCCCGCCCAAACTCCGCCTCCTCCCTGCCCCTATAGGACTCCTTCCCCAAATCCCCGCCCTGGCCCCGCCTCTTCTCCACCTCCTCCCCTGAGCACGCCATGTTCCCGCTCCTCCCACTCCCTCCCACAGCTTGTTCACGGCAGCAAGCAGTGGGAGGAGAAGCGGGGACGCGGCATGATCAGGGAAGGAGGCGCAGGCGGAGGTGAGCTGGGGTGGGGGGGCGGGGAGGTTGGCTGCTGGTGGGTGCAGAGAACCACCAACTTTTCCCCATGGGTGCTCTAGCCCCAGAGCACCCACGGAGTCAGCGCCTATGAGCCTAGGGACCCTACAACCAGCAGCTAAGATCTGTACTGTTCCAAAAACTTGCCACTGTTTCCCTGGGTTCCTTCCTACGAGGCCTCTATCAAGCTTCCCTCTCTATGGTACATCCTTCCCTCTTGGTACATTCTTCCCTCTGGTCCAGGATCCCAGGGCTTCTACTCTCCCCTGGGGTTTTCTCCTTTTCCCTCTCCAAGCTCAGCAGGTGACTGCAGGAATCCACACTACCACCCCTTTCTGCTGCAGACATCCTGGCTTTATACAGGCCTGGCCTGCTCCTGGACTCCATCCTCAATCAGCACTTGTCTATCAAGCCTAACTCTCTCTCAGATGTGGCCTATCTGCCCATTACTTAGCTCAAGCCACTTTAACACTCTCCGGCTAGTGTGAACACCCCATCACAGGGCTTTTAAACTGGAAGTGTGATAGAGTGCACCTGGTCTTTGTGGCACCCTACAGGAGGCTATGTGGCCTTACCACACCCCACCCCAGAAAAGGAGCTGTGAAGGTGGGTGTTCCAGGCCTGCCTAGAGAGGCCTCATGGAGCCAGCCAATCAGAGACCAGCAGGCTCAAATAAAAGGAGCTGCAGAGGCTTAACACGTCAGTTCCTAGCTAGGACCAAATGGGGGAAGGTGGGTTGTGCAAGCCAAAGGCACTTGAGGGACAGCCAGAGTTTAGTTCTGGCTGAATTTGCTTAAGCTGGGAGAAAGGACCTGAGAACTTTAGCCCTAAGGTAAGAGATAAAGGGGTGATGTGGGAAGAGGTCCAGGGAAACAGTAACAAATTGAAGGCAGCAGTACATAGCTGGTCCCTGGGTTGGAACTGGAAGTAATGGGTGGGCCTAGGTTCCACCACTGGCAAAATGATATAAACCCCAAGAAGGGGCCAAGGCTTGTTTGGGAGCTGCAAGAAAGGGCTGAATTTAAGGGGCCTAGAGCTGGGGCTAAAGGACAGTTGTTGTTGGACTCTGCTACCCTGGAAAGGGATCATTTGGACTTTGTGACTTGGCCAGAGGGCCCAACCACTGAAGACCCTGCCAAGGTTGGCTGACAATCTACCAGGGAACCAGGAGTGAGAGAAGGACTGCAGTATTGCACCCAGTTGCCAGGAGGTGCCCCAAAGGTGAGTGGCTCTCTGTTACAGGAAATTATTGGGGTTTTGACACTGACCCTGAGCAGTGAGGTCAGTTTATATGTAACTGGCTGGGAGATGCCAGTGGAAATATTGCTGTGAGAGCAGGACTACAAGAAGCAAGACAAAATGGACTTCAGCACCCTTTTGAAACACTAGTTTTATGTTGCAGTCCAAATGTCTATTAATGGTACATTACAAAATAGAGCACTTTTTCCATTCCATGTTGAACAAACAATGCTTTGCCTCTCCAGTCACAGCAGAATTAGGAAAAAGTGGGTCATGCATATAATTCTACAGCAGGAAACAAAAGGCCATTCTGCCCCTCTTGGGTCCCCTACTTATGGATGCTGCAGCAAATTAATGTAATTCTCAATTGAGTCAGGCATATAATTAATACATTTTGGTGATGACTCTTTATTATGCGGATGCTGGGAGTGTTCATGTTGCTATGAAAGAGACTAAAATAAATCCTTTACGGAGTTCCTGTTCCACACACCCAACTCTTGTGTCTTCACTTTGCATTCTGCTTTTTCTTGTAACCTTAGATTCTTGCTAATTATCCACAAGCTTTAAGGACTTTGCTCAGATTCTTTCATTTATTTCTGCTCCGCTCCCCTTACTCTTTAATAATGGCACAGGCCTCATTATGTTAAACATGCCATTCTAGGATATTTAAAATCCCCCTTAGCCTTGTTATGCGTGTGCTATCTCCTATATACTCAGAGGCACTGGACAATTCAGTAAAATGGGGAACTGGGGAGGGATATACAAAGAAGGGAGAAGATATTGGCAGATGACCTGGTGTAAGGGCCAGATCATCAGCTGGCGAAAACTAGTATCGCTCCATCAATCTCAGATCCATGCTGATCTCTACCAGTTAGGGATATGGTCCCTCATTTAGGATTCTCTGAAGGACAAAGTTGAGTGCAAGATACCCAACAATAGAGGAATAATCTGTATATAGTGCAGTGGGTGTTTAAATGTATACACCTCGCTGGCTGAGTTTTGTTATTTCTTTGCTATTAAACAGCATACCCAATTACAGAATCACAATGAATATATATATTCTTGTGCACTGCTCAAAGCACACTCAGATCTGAAAACCGAGTCAGATCCTCCTGAAAGCAGGAGGTTTTCTGATTAAAAAATATTGTCACAAGAGATGAGGGTAGAAAGGGCACAAGGAATTAAAGCAGAGAAGACTGGGGTTGGTGGAGGGGCCAAGGTTATGTGATCTAAATGTTCTCCCAACTTGTCAATTCATACATTGCCAGCGCACTTACTACAGTGGAGACAAAGGTCAGAGTAATAGATGGTCTGCAAAAGCAGCCATACAGGTCTATAATTGGGCTCCCTCCACTCCCCTCCAGATCCAGCTTCCAATCCTTGATCATGTCTTTCTTCTCTCTCCCAGAAGGCACTCTAAGGGGGTTCTTCAAACAAACAAAAGTCCTCTCTCCTCTTCCTTCCCTTGTATGAGAGGGACATCCATAGGAAAACAGAGGCCACGGCGACTGGGATATCGGGAAGTCTTCCTAGTTCAGCCCTTCGGGCTTAGTCTAAAATGGGATCTACCTCCAGCTCCTCCTCATGGGGCACGCTGCTTTGAAGCCTCTCTGCTGTCTGAGATGGGGCAGCCTTCTTCCTGTTCACTCCCCTTCCTCTGGCAAGTTTTCCCTTTTAAGCTTCCCCACCCTCCAGTCAGAACAAGTCTTGCAGGTGAACCTCATTGGTGCTGAACAAGTCCAGAGGAACTTCTTAGTCTCCTCTCTGCCAGAGTGAGGGTGTGTCCCCTCACATACCTTAAACACATATAGGCACTTTTCAAAGCATTACAGCAACTACTACACTACATGCAAAGTATTTCACAACATAACTAAGGGCTTGTCTACAAATGAAAGTTAACCCATAGTAATGCAGGGTGTGAATTCAAAGTGGATTAACCATTCCTGATTAACTTCATGTTTGGACCTTGTGAGGCCCACATCCTCAAAGGTATTGTGGCTCCTAACCAAAGTGGATTAAACTAATTCAGGATAAGGCTTGGTCCACACTGGGGCGGGGATCGATCTAGGAAACGCAACTTCAGCTACGAGAATAGCATCGCTGAAGTCGACGTTTCCTAGATCGACCTAAGTTTACTTACTGCGGGTCCACGCGGCGCAGGCAAGCTCCCCCGTCGACAGCGCTTCCTCCTCTCGGCAAGCAGGAGTTCCGCAATCGACGGGGGAGCGCTTCTGGGATCGATTTATCGCGTCCAGATGAGACATGATAAATCGATCCCAGAAGATCGATCTCAACCCACCGAATCAGGCGGGTAGTGTGGACCTAGCCTAAGGCACTCTTAAGCTATGTCTACACTGCACACCTTACAACGGCGTGGCTGTGCCGCTGCAGCCGTGCTGTTGTAAGATGCGCAGGATAGCAGCTCTTTGTCGCCGGGAGAGAGCTCTTGCCGTGACAAAATAAAACCACCCTGCACGAGGGGCAGTAGCTTCGTCTCCGGGAGAGCAGCTCCCACTGATGAAGCACTGTCCACACTGGCGCTTTATCGTTAAAACTTTTGTTCAGGGGTGGGTTTTTTCACACCCTGAGCGACAAAAGTTAATGATGAAAGTGCAGTGTAGACATAGCCTTGTTCCAGAGTAAAAGCATCCACACAAGGCATTAATCAGGAATAGCTATTCTGTGTAGACAAGCCCTAATTAAGGACCTGGTTGTGCACCCTCACTACCTACCAGCAGTATGCTGGTGACATTAGTTAATCCTCACAACAGCCTTGTGAGGTAGCTGTCTAAGTATTATCCTTACTCTCACAGATTAGTGCCTGATCCACTGAAATCAATGGCACTAGTTGTGGAGTAGGAGACTGCTCAAAGTAAGGAGGAGTATCCCAATCTGGCCTGAAATTAATACACAGAGGCAGATTCATAAGTATCTTGATCAGCATGAACCAGCACAGGTCCCTGGGCCTCAACCGGGGAACAAGCTTGTGACAGCCATTTCAGGGGTACCTAGAAGGGGGCAGCCCTGGGCAAGAAAAGGTGTGGCCAGATGGTCCACAGTTGAGCAGTTCCATCCTTTGGAGGGCAGCAGTGGACACACACACTGCTGTTTCATGACCATATCTTTGTATGACTACTGGTGGAAGTGTCAGATTGGCAGGGCAATCAGAGGAAGCTGGCAGTACCTGTGCTGTTCCTCTTCCATGGATAAATAGATTTTATTGCCCTGGTGCTGTTCATTGGTTGTATTGCCCTGTGCTGTCAGTGTACCCGAGCTCTGCTCTAGAGGTGAGAGACGAGTTCAGTCTCTGGTCATTCAGCCATTGACATTGCTGCTAACAATGTGCAGTGAGGAGGTCATGTGCACTAGAATTGGGACTTCAGGCTGCTATAGCTCAGATGGGCTATATAGCAGTAATGCCAATTCAGATATTTCTGGGGCAGGAAGGGGGCAAATTCCAGCCCCAACTTGTTTCCTCCCACTCCTTCCCTCAACTCCTGCAGGGACCCTGGGTCTCCTTTGGCCAGGGAATCTCTTCTCTCTTACCCACACAGTGCATTAGCCGATGCCTCCAGGAGTCAAATTCACAGTGGATTCCCCTGTGTTCCCTCATACATGAACAGACTCCCCATGCACCAGGTCACAACACCATTTGACCCAGCCACTCCTCTATCAGGACAGAGTGCTGGCTGGACAGGGAGTGGCTGGATCAAATTTCAGTGGTGTGGCAATCCTATGCGGTAGGTAGGTGGCAAAACCACTCACTGAAACTCTGGTTTGGGCACTCCATTGTCTGCAAGAAGAGGCAGCTGGGTCAGATTTCAGTGGTGTGGCAAACACAGCTGCAGTGACATTCCAGACCATTCCGGCAGCAAACATACAGATTTAATAAGGTATCCCTGCTTAAGTGCCTGGATCATGGCTCCCCCAGTTCTGCAGCCTATGGGACTTTGAGCAAGTGCAAAAAACCTGCATTCCCCTCCCCCAGCTACCCCTAACTGGTACCACTGCTATATAGGCTCAAGTGGGATTTGAAGCGGTGACTTTACATACCCCATTAGAAATCCACTAAAGCAGTCACTTCCCCAACTGCTGGTTTTGCTCCTGGTTATTCTGCAGTTGGATATGTTGCTAAGCAAGGTATATAAAGAAATAAACATCAAGGGATTTGTTCTATGTGGTTAACTTCTACTACAACAGTAAAAGCTGGACTAACTCCTACAATGTCACAAATGTTTTAGAAATAGCTACATGTGAAGCGTGGCCACTCACCCCTCTGTACTCATCAGTTACTGAGAATCTCCGGATTACCCTCAAAGCAACTAACAGACTCTGCATCAAAGGGCCTCTTGGGTTTTGTCTTGGTGATCCAGCTGCCACTTTCAAACACAAAGGCGTGTGGTAAGTAACAAACATATTTGTACTGAGATTTGTTCCTTCCCATTCCCCCCCCCCCCATCTCTGAGTACATGTACTATTTCTCTAACAGTTTAATGACATGCCATTTCTAGGAATTGGGAGGAAGAACACAAAGGAGAGCAATCATAATTATGCAGTAGACTATTAGTTCTAGGATGTAGCTATTGTGGTTAGACATAATTCTCCGGGCCAAGTAATGCCAAAAACAACAGGGTCCTAGTAAATGACAGGTTAGTGAAAGAGGGATCTCAGCCTTCCAGCAAAGGGCTTTTTGGTCCTTGCTGTACTTTCTCATTCAGCTGAGGTGCAGTGACAGGGTGGGAGAAAACCCCATCCAGTGCAGGGTGAGTGCGTCCCGTCACGCTCCTAACCCCAGTCTATAAACTTGTCCTCCTTAGCAGGGAAGTGCAGTCCAATGGCCAGAGTCAATCGATTAACCCCTCTTAGCAGGGCAGTAAGGCCTAGTAGCCTCAATCAGTACATTCGCCCCATGAAGACAGGGCAGTAAGACCTAGCGGCCAGAGTCCCTCGATTCACCCTTCTTGGCAGGACTGTGAGGCCTAGTGGACAAAGTCAGTTGGGAAGGGGGCTGCCACACACAAGGAGGGGGGGAGGCAGCCCAGGGACGGGGGGGTCCAGACCCTCCCTCTCCACTGGACCCCAGCCCAGGGCCCTGGTAGTGGCAGGGGCACGTGCCACTGAGTCAGCAGGGGGTTACAACCAAATCACGCTGACTCAAAAGTCCAGTTCACTAACCAGGCCACTATCTAATTCCCCTGGGCTGCTTCCTAGCATGGTTCCCATTACTGCATCTGGGTTTCTCTGGGTTCCCAGGTCTGTGCTGTCCCCGGCGATTCCTGATACAGCGAGGTCTCTGTGGGTACCTTGGTATCTGCCTGGGTTATGGCACCTCTGGCTCCCACAGCCTTGGGCTTCATCTCTCTTTGGCTGGAGCCAGCAGAGTACATCCTTCCTCCCCGGTAGTCAGCCCCAACTGAGCTGAGCTGCTCCTTCTTATATCAGTGAACCTGGAGCATGCCCAGTTGATCAAAAGGGGCGTGGGTCCCTCAACCCACAATGCAGGGTTAACTCTTCCCCATCCAGTGCGGGGCGAGTGTGCCCCATCACAGTAACCTTAAACTGGATGATTGATGACCTCTAATGGGAATATGAATTAATCTTTGGAACTGAAAGTCTGGCTTCTCGTGCCTTATCTTACAGCCGATGTGTTTTGTCCACTGACAGTCTCTCCTCTCTTCCATCTGCCTTGTTCAGATGTCCATTCTCCATAACTGTCTTTTGAGGTTACTGATGCTCATTCTTCATTAACACTTAGTACATATACAGAAGTTTCATCTTTTAAGACTTTCCAACTAATAATTAATGCATCCTCACAACACCCGTGGGAGGTGAGGAATAAAATAGTATTGTCCTTATTTTACAAAGCAAAGAAGTTAAGTGATTTGCCCAAGACCCTATAACAAGTCAGTCCTGGAGTTGGGCTTAGAACTCAGGAACTCCTAGGTCCTACTCCCATGCTCAGACCAAAGTGCCACTTTTCAGTGCCTTGGAGACTTCAGGTTTCAGAGTAGCAGCCGTGTTAGTCTGTATCCGCAAAAAGAACAGGAGTACTTGTGGCACCTTCGAGACTAACAAATTTATTTGAGCATAAGCTTTCGTGGGCTACAGCCCACTTCATCAGATGCATAGAATGGAACATATAGTAAGATATATATATATATACACAAAGAACATGAAAAGGTGGAAGTAGCCATACCAACTGTAAGAGGCTAATTAAGATGAGCTTACTATATGTTCCATTCTTTGCATCTGATGAAGTGGGCTGTAGCCCATGAAAGCTTATGCTCAAATAAATTTGTTAGTTTCGAAGGTGTCACAAGTACTCCTGTTCCCTTTTTTTTTTTTTGGAGACTTCAGTTTTGACACACCTTCACAATGGACAGACTGTAAGTAGCATTTTGCAAGTTTTCAAATTGCTACAAATCTCCATAAGGAAACTGAAGATATACAGGTATTCTCTTTAATTTATGCTCTGCCTGCTTCCCCATAGCATATCTTAAGTCCTTTGACTTTACCGAATATAGTCAGATGACTGAAAAAGTTCTGGCTATATTTGTAGCATACTTTTTACCTCAGAGAAATGTCATTTATGAAAAAGCATGTTTTCCACCAGAGAATTCAAAGACCAGGGGAAAGTGTGGAATATTTTATAAGAGCTCTGCATGCATTGGCTGAAAATTGACTTTGGAACCAGAAAACATGAAAATATCAGACAGGTTGGTTATTGGATTAATAGATAAACATCTTTCACAGCAGCTACAATTAAAAACAGACTTAACCCCACACACTGCTATTCAAATAGCAAAGCAGCTTGAGTGGCAAGACAGCAAAATCAAGAGCAACCTGCCCAACTTGAAAAACAAGAAACTAATTTAGAAGCTGTTAACAGATTTACAAGTACTACAGGTCATTACTAGAAGACCCCTGCAGCAAGGAGAAAGAAATCTCAGGGTAAGAGGGACAAATTTCAGTCAAACACCAAAGCCTTAAAATCTAAATGCACAAGATGTGGAAAAAGATCATAGCCCATCAGATGTATGTTTCATCAGATGTGCAAGGTGTAATAAATGCATAAAAATATGGACTTTTGCAGTTGCTTGCTACACCAAAACGGGGAGTTGACTCATTAGACAATCAAGAGCCATTGTTTCTGGGATCTATCATGTGTGATGACAGAGCCTGCCTGGAGAGTGAAACTCTTTATTAACAGAAAGACTATGGACTTTAAAATTGACTCAAGAGCAGAGATCATCTCAGAAGAGACTTACAATTATCTTCAACCCCTCCCAGATCTGAAGACACCTGACACAGCTCTGACTAGCTCCAGAGGTGCTCTGAGCCAGTTCACCAGAGTAACAACTTACACTCTGAATGCAAAGCTTTTGTCTTTGTATGTGATCACGGCAGCTGTGATGGGCCTAGTGAGAAAGGTGGAAGAACTCTATGGCTCAAAATGGTGGTCAGCTGGCACAGGGTCTGTTGGGCTGAAACCTGTTATCCAGCAGCACCAACAATATTCAAAGTCTTGTACAGAACATAGAGAAAAAACAATAGTTCTTGCCTAAGGGAAGTGCTGAGCACCCCGAGCTCCACTGATGTCACTGGGTGCAAAGATGCACAGTGTGATAAATGCCTAGAGAGAGGGGCTATCCTGCAAGGACCAGGCTCTGAGACAGACCAAAGAGAGCAGCTGAGATACAAAGTATCAGCTGTATAGAGAAGGGAGGCATTCCACAGAGGTTTTTTGCAGGTGATGAATTAGCCATAATAGGCTTAATCTTGGGACATATTGAACCCAAAGGTACATACATTCCATTTGTATTGATGGGAACTAGCCCAACAGGAGGAGGTAACTTTACTCCATTCCTAGACACTGAAGTATATTAACACCTAGCTAAGGTACTTCTATGGCCCCCATCCCTGTAGTATCTGAGGACCTCAAAATGTTTCATGTATTTATTGTCAGCACCCCCTGGAGATAGGGAAGTGCTACTGTCCCCATTTTACAGATGCGGGAACTGAGGCACAGAGACTAAGGCACTGATTTGTAAAGGTGTTCAGGCATTGATCCACTTGGCATTGCAAACCTAGTGATTTAAATGGCTAAATCCCACTTTTAAAAGTTTGAGAGATTAGGCTCCTAAATTGCTTTTGAAAATGGGATTTAGCATCTAAATCACTTAGGCCTTGCAACTCACCTAAACACCTTTACAAATCAGGGTCTAACTGACTTGCTCAGGGTCACACAGGGGAGCAGTAAATAATGAAGAGAATGGGTCACTGGGACAGTGTGATCTGGATCACTTGGTAAGATAGGCCCAAGCCAAGAATATCCATTTAATATAGCTCAATGTAAGGATATACCTCTAGGAACAAAGAATGTAAGCCATCCTTACACAAGGGGGCATGCTATCCTGCGAAGCAGTGACTGAAGAAAAAAAAATGGTGATCATGGTGGATAACCAGCTGAATGTGAGCTCCCAGTGCAACAGTCTGGCCAAAAGGGCTAAAGTGATCCTTCGATGCATAAACAGGGGAATCTTGGTGTAGAGAGGTTATTTTATCTCTATATTTGGCACTAGGGTGACTGCTGCTGAAGTCCTATGTCCAGTTCTGCTGTCCACAACTCAGGAAGGATGTTGATAAAGTGGAGAGAGTTCAGAGAAGAGCCAAGACTCTGATTAAAAGACTAGAAAACCTGCCTTACAGTCATTGAGCTTTTTGAGTCTCTCTTTAGCTTAACAAAGAGAAGGTTAAGGGGTACTTGATTCTATAAGTACCTCCATGGACCAAATATTTGATGGGCTCTGCATTCTAACAGAAAAAGTATAATACGATCCAATGGCTAGATGTTGAAGCTAGACAAATTCAGACTGGAACGAAAGTGTAAAGTTTTAACAATGACCAATTTTAATTGGAACAATTTACCAATGGTCATGGTGGATTCTCCATCACTGACCATTTTTAAATCAAGATTGAATGTTTCTTCTAAAGGATATGCTCTAGGAATTATTTTGGGGAAGTTTTCTGGCCTGTGTTAGACAGAAGGTCAGACTAGATGATCATAATGGTTCCTTCTGGCTTTGGAATCTATGAATCTTGTAGTCTGGCTTGGTTAGCAGCCTGTAGCACTGTGCAGCTGGCAATATCACTGACACATTGGTTCCTCTGTTGCTAAGCGATCAGATACTTGTCTTGTTCTCCTTATCCAACACATGCACAGCAGGGCTGTCATGGGCATGCCTCCAATGCCATCTCTAACTCACCTAATCATAGAGCCTCTCCTGCTTTGGCTTTTGTGCTCCACAGGGGACTGTGCAAACCTCCTCCTCCCCCCCCCCCCAGCCCCGATTTGTTCTACCTGGGTTTGAAGCACCTTAATTGTGCTTTTAGGTTGCCTAGGCTACCGCTAGCAGTGTCACTGCATGAAGATGGACAGATGCTTCACTACTGTGACAGAAGCAGCTCCATGGACTACCAGGCTCCATGTACCAGGGCTTAGAGTCAATAGCCTTGCATAACTATCCCCACACCACACCTCAGCTCGGACAATGAATGAGCCAGGCCAAAGAACTAGCTGTCATGGTCATATTCACTGCTAGTATACTGTATATGACCATAGACTAGTGTGGTCATGGCTTTGTGAGTCTGTGATGGAGGTAAAGCCTTCACTGAACTCTTAACTATATGGATTTCAGCTTCCAGGGGATAGTGTATTCTGGATCCCAGGACAAAGAGGTGTGTCAAGGTTTTGGGGCAGAGGCTGTGGCTTTCTAGGTCTCTTCTGAAGCACTTAGTACTCTTTAGGTGCTGATAAAGACCATGTAATGATAATTTTGGAATGGTCCAGGCCACTTGCTAAGCAAGGTGAAAGCTACCTTAGCATTTCAAATCCAATTTTCAGCCCTATCTAGCTTCCCCAAAGGAGACTAATTCTCCTGAAATTTCACAAAAAGAAGAACAGGAGTACTTGTGGCACCTTAGAGACTAACAAATTTATTAGAGCATAAGCTTTCGTGGACTACAGCCCGCTCTAATAAATTTGTTAGTCTCTAAGGTGCCACAAGTACTCCTGTTCTTCTTTTTGCGGATACAGACTAACACGGCTGTAACTCTGAAACCTGAAATTTCACAATCTGCATGTCATCCCTGACTTGAACTCTTAGGAAGCCACCTTTGTACCGCCACCTTTGTACCACCCCTCCACCCCCACTATCCTGGGGCTGGATCTAGTGTGGTCACTGGCATAACTGGAGCTCTGAGTCTGCTCTAACTTTCATCCAGCAATTGACAGGGTCAAGGGACCTTTCCAGTAGTCTCCGGGATTACTGAGGCATAATAGCACTGTAGCTAAGCTCTGTTCCCCTGGGAGCACACCTTAGGCTGGGGAGTGGAAGGAGGGGACAGTAGTGAGTACAGTGGCTCTAGGACACTTGAGGATCCCCTTAGGCAGAAGAAATCTTCCAGAGGCTTTACGGTGGCTTTGCCCCCAAAGTTCTCTGAGGCTGGTGGGACGCGTCTGCTACTTCCAGAAAGCAGTGGGGTGCTCTCAAAACTGGGCATGGCAGGCCCGATTCTGATCGCCAACAGCTCCATTGACTTCAGTGGAGTTCCTTTTGGCTTAAAGCAGAATCAGATGAATCAGGCATGTCTAAAAGTAACATATAGCTAGTTGTTTGGCAGTGAAGGTAGTTCTTAATTGGGCTTTTTAAAAGCTGTGGTTCAGAACCAAGCTGAGTGAATCACTCCTAATGAGTCATGCATTTCGAGAAATATCCAGGCGCAAATCGCAGCATCCTCAAATTTATTAATAACAAAAATCACCTTCAAGAAAATCAAACCATTTCCATTATTGGTTTTTCACCTGGGTCACAGGAGCACCTGGCAGGCCCTACCAAGATAAGGGCTCCATTGTGCTGGGCACCTCACAAATAGAGTTAGTAGACAGAGCCTGACCCAGAGCTGATATCTAAATAGACACCAAGTATGGGAAGAGCAGACCCACCAGCAGAGTGATGGCAGAAAATGGCAGGTTAGTGCCATGGGGCGGGAGGTGCAGTGGATGGATTTTTGTTTTTATCAGGTGAGGTTTAGTGAGGAGTGGATTAGCTAAACGGAAAGACACAGGAAGGGAGGGGAGGATAAAGAGGGGAAGGGTTGAGGTGCTAGGGGGAACAAAGCCGGTGGAGTGAAGCTGAGGGGAAGAGATTGTGAGGAAGCAGCTGAGAGTGGGTAGGAGCAAACAGCTAAGCAGCACAGGGGAGAGTGGCTGGAGTGAAAGCGGCTTGACTTCATCAGTGTCTGGTAATCCCTGCTTAAACTGCTCCTGCCGGCTTAGTGCTCTAGTGGGCTCTTCCCTTCTTTCCCCAATGCCACACCTCTGGGGGAGCACCATGTGGCTGCTAGTGCCCCCCGAAGTAGGTGTCTCACCAGCACAGTGCTGACAGAGGGAGGTTGCCAGAACCATGGCTGGACCCAATCTGACCCCCTCATAAAGAGTCAAAACAAAGGTTGGGAGAAACAGGATCATGTCCATTTTACAGACAGGGAAAGTGAGGTGCAGAGAGAGGAAGCAACATGCCCAGATGTCACACCGCCTACAGCAGAGGCAGGAACCAAACACCAATTTCCTGAAGCTCAGGCTATTTCCTTAACTTCCTTAATCTACTTTCAGGCCCCCAGCTGCAGTGAAGAAAATTCTAAAAGCCAGTTAGCGCTCCGGGCATATTCTCACAGCAGTCCCCCAACTCTCAGGGGTGCGTCTACACAGCCCATGCTGGGCATAGGCTAGCCAACTAACGGCTAGCTTGAATCCAGGTAGAGGGGGCCACAACAGCAATGAAGACAGTGCAGCATGGGCTAGCAAGCTGAGTATGTACCCTGGGTTGGTGCTGAGCGTGCACTACCACGCTGAAGCCCACGCTGGGCTGCCTTCACTGCTATTGTTACCTGCACTAGCCAGGTCAGGAAGGTAAGCCTGGGCACAGCATTTACTATGTAGATATACCCTAGGTCCTGACCCTGCAAATGTGGGCAGAACCACGCATCTCCCATTGAAATCCCTAGAGCTGTGTGTGGATGCAGGGGTCTGCCAATCCCAGAGCTGATTACAGGATCAAGGCCCTCGTCTGAAGGCTGTGCAAATAGCAAATCTCTTCAGAGCAGCGTTTCTAAAACTTTAGCAAGCCGAGGACTCCTATTTTGATTTTAAAATTTTGCTGACCCCCCCGCCCACCAAACTCCCTAGCTCAGCCCTAGGCCCTGCCCACACTTCACCCCTTCCCCCAAGACCCCACCCCACCTCTTCCTACCCCTGCTCCACCCTTGTCCCTCCTCTTCCTCGCCTCTTTCCACCCCCTCTCCCAAGCACATCCCATCCCTGCTCCTCCCTCCCAGTGCCTTCTGCATGCCACTGAACAGCTGTTCTGCGGCATGCAGGAGGCACTGGGAGTGAGAGGGGAGGAGTCGATCAGTGAGGCCAGTGGACCAACTGGAGTACCCTGGCAGACCCCAGTTTGAGAAATGCTGCTTTAGAGCCAATTCTTTGTGTAACAATTTTTTGTGCCTCTTCTGGCCATAGACCCAAACTAAAGGTCTCAAGAGATGTTAGCAAAAGCCACCGATTACCCTCAGCAGAGTGCAGAGATTAGTTTTTCTGAACTTGAAGGGGAAAAAAATAATCCCCCGAGTGGTGGGAAATTTAAGGCAGTGTACAATAATCAAAGGAAAAACAATCTCACGGAGTGAATCTGCATTTAGACATCAGAAAAAGTTGGATTCCCTTGTGCACTGACTGGATGTTATCATGTAGATCAGAGGTCGGCAACATTCGGCACGCGGCTCGCCAGGGTAAGCACCCTGGCGGGCTGTGCCAGTTTATTTACCTGCTGACGTGGCAGGTTCGGCCGATCGTGGCCCCCACTGGCCGCGGTTCGCCGTCCCAGGCCAATGGGGCCAGCGGGAAGCCGCGGCCAGCACATCCCTCGGCCCGCGCCACTTCCCGCCACCCCCATTGGCCCGGGACGGCAAACTGCGGCGAGTGGGGGCCACGATCGGCCGAACCTGCCACGTCAGCAGGTAAATAAACTGGCCCGGCCCTCCAGGATGCTTACCCTGGCGAGCCGCGTGCCGAACGTTGCCGACCCCTGATGTAGATCAATGGTTTTCAACCTGTGGCCTGTTTGCCACTTGTGGCCCAATCAATACACAGCTGCGGCCCATGCGACAGGGCCATACAGATAGTATATCGCTATTGTGTGGATGTGGCCAACATAACACAGAGAGCCGAATATGCAGCCCACTATGGTACATAGGGTAAGAACCACGGCTGCAGGTAATGAACAGTTTACTTCATTTAAAAACCAAAATACCCCCGTCCCAGATTTTCCTTGTGTATAAAGCCTGCTGCAAATGGCTCGGCATGGAAACACTGCACGTTCTCCACAAGGCACCAAGTCTCCCACGCCTGCGCTCTGCAGATTTACATATGCACATGCCTTTTAAAACAACTTGTATCCCCAACCTCAAGGCATTAGCTATAAAATGTCAAATAGCATTTTTCAAAAATGTAACATGATCACAAGAGAGAAGATATTAAATGTCAACAAAAGGCTCATGCCAAATATGGAGATGGGGAAGCACGGCAGATTAGCCTTTCTCTAAAGGCTCCTAGCAGCAGTCTTGGAAAAGGGCTGATAAAACATTCTGTTCTGAGTCTTATTTTTCTGCTGCTGCATATTAGATGGCAGCTGTTAAGTTAACCTCTTCAGTGCCTGATGATACACAGCAGACTTCGATGAGGTATTTAACCTGACTGTTGCAGAATCTGGCCCTGGAAGGAAAGTGTGTGGGGAGGAGGGGGAGGAGAGGACAAGGATTGGGTCAAGAAGGGTGTAATTATCATGATATATGGCATCACAGAGGAAGCAACCGCCATTTATGAAAGTCAACAGTTACAATTACAGCCAAACAACCAGGTTTCCACTCAGTTTGAGTTCCAGCCCTTTCTGCGACTTGAGGGCTTAGCAGGGCTGCCCCCCGCAAAGAACTCTGTAGGTCACACACAGACAGCTAGTAGCCAAATATCATATTACAAGTAACTGTTGGTAGGTAGGTGTTTTTCCTAATGGAATAACTCCATTGTTTTTTCAGCCTAGTGGATGTGGCTGAGAGATTTCTTGAAGTACAAGGGAGGCAATTTTTATTTTATTAGCTGTGCAGCACTATACAAGATGAGTGTTCTGCTCAGCTAATTCAGCACGTGCCACTCGGAATATAAAATGTTAAGCTCCCCCCCTCTTTAAATTAAATGCAGGGACTTGATGCAAGAGCAGGGGAGGGAGAGTGAAGGTCAGTGTACAGTACTGACAATTTTGAGTGTTCAGAAATCAAAGATCAGCCTCCCCACCCCCCAAATCATGAGATTTTTAAAGAATAATGAATTCTGGGTTCTCTTTATTTGCCGTCTGATGTTCGAGACCAGAGTGGAGTTGATTCACATTTTCAAACTTGTCTTTGTAATCATGAGGGCTGGGAACATCCTTTTAAAAAAAAAAAAAAGTATACTGAGATTCTCTCCTAACCCCTGACTCCACGAGTGGGGGCTAAACAAAAAACATCAAATGTCACAAGACTCATGATAAAACTGGCAACACGGCACATTAAGGGCAAATATGCATGTGGGCACACACATGCGTGTGTGCATTGAGTTTTTGCAGGAGCTTGGAGAGAAGGGAAGGGATAATAAAGGGGCTTGTTTGGAGATTTAAATGAGTCATCTCTTTTTTTAAAAAAAACCACAATTTAAATGAAACTGTTTGGATGAAGCAAACTGAGTTCCTGACCACAAGTAGTCAATGAGAAGCCAATGCCACTTTTTGCGAGATGGGAAAAATGAGCCCTAGCATAGTGGGTGGTTTTCTATTGTGTAATGCCATTGAAAGCAATGCAGCTACGTACATGAGTAATTTCCATGTCTATTTTGCTCATACGGCTATGAGGATGTTCCATAGTACAAATACCTAGAAGTGAGCACAATAGCACCAAAGCCCAAACCAAATTTAGGGTCCCATTGTGCTTGACACTGTAAACATAGTAATAGGCAGCCTTGCACAAATAGACAAGACAAAGGAAGATCTATAGTTTCTATTTTGCAGCTGGGGAACACAGGCACAGAGGCCTAGATTTTCAGACGTGATTAGTGATTTGGGGTGCCTCGTTTTTCAGGGCCCTGCTTTAGACACTGTTAGAGTCTGATTTTCAGAGGGTGAGTGCTCTGCTTTTTTGGAAAATTGGGCCCTTTTTAAGGCAACTCAAGTTGGGCCAAAAATGTCAGCACCCAGGATCTCTAGTTACTTCTGAAAAGCTAGGGCAGAGAGATTAAGGGATAGATTTTCAAAGGGGTCTAAAGATGCAGGCTGCAGTGTCTAGCGACCCAGATAGGGGCCTAATGGGATTTTCAAAAGCACCTAACCAGGTTAGGCATGTGTGAGGTTTTGAGAATCACCCAGACTAGCAAGGGGGTTCTGTCACCACCTGGCTTGTAACTTTGGGTGCCTAAATACTGTGCTGCTTATGGTTCAGAGCTCTGGCACCAGTAGGCTCACCCACCTACCTTCTCCTTTCAGGGTGACCCAATAGCCCTTCTGGTCCCAAATCTTCCCAACTTCATCTGAATTTTTAACTACTGACACTCGGACTTTTCCTGTCTGATTCGTCACCCTGAAGGAATGAAACCTGCCCCCAATTATCAGTGCACTTTGCCACACACAATCCACACAGTTTGCACAACAGAGACATGACTGGTTTAAAAATAAACAGAAGATTTATTTGATAGAAAAATCACAGATTCATAGATGAAATCATAAGGAAAAGCAAACACAGACAAGCAACACAGAAAATAAACAAAGACGCAACCTCAGGCTTTACACTTCTATATTAGCTAAATCTCCTTCTCTAACACAAGTTACCTATTGCCTCTGAACAGTTTCCCAACATGCCCTGTGTCCTAAAGACGATCCAGCATCTCAGGGAAAGCACCCCGCTTAGATGCTGGCCCTCAGTTTCTGGATCGCCTGCACTTCTAGCCCCTTCCCTTTTAACTGGGGGTTTGCAGTTTTTTCCTCTTTCTCTCAGACTACGGAAATTCATAGTTACACAGAGCAGGGGAAACTCCCTCCTGCCATAGTTCTCCAAGTTTCCTTTTCAGTTTCAATGTCTTTCCATTAACTTCAGTGGTCCCCATCATCTTTCCCTGGGTTGTTTGATGCTAGGGGCTTGGAGTTAGGTTGGTGAAAACAACGAGCCTGGGAGGTAGCCTCTGTTATAGACATGGATGTAGGCAGTCTGGCCTAGTAATCGGAGCATGAGTCAGGCCTAGTGGCCAGAACAGACATCCAGGTTGGGGAATGAAGCAGAGGATCAGCACAAGAGTCATCTGCCAGTTCCCAGAGCCAGGAGTCAAGCCAGAGTAAGCGTCAGGAATTGAAGCTAAGGGTCAGCACCGAATTCAGATACCAAATGTCAGAGCCAAGGGTCGAGTCAGAGTCAGAAGGAGGTCAGGGTCGGAGCCAGGACTGGTAATTGAGGATGGAAATGAGGCAAGAGGAGGAACTGGAGGAGAGGCAAGGATCAAGCACAGAGCAGGAGTACAGTGGGAACAGGAGGGAAGGGGGGGGATGAGGGAGTGCTGCAGGTGCCGGGGCGGAGCAGGAATTGGGAACAGGGTTGGGTGCAGGTAGCAGCACAAGCAGGGCCCAATGCAGCCACAACTGGAAATCACCTTAGTGCTCAGACAACTTCCTGTGCCTCCTTCTGGCTTAAATAGCATGATTGGACCAATTGGTGGAGCTGGGCGATCCTCCAATCAGAGCTCCCATGGGTGTTGCCTTGGCTGAGGCTGGAGTCCTCCTAGCTTCTTGGCCCACTAGGTTTTAGCAGACCGTGGGTAGAGGCCAGGATGCAGTGGCTGTTTGAGAACTCCTAGGCCTGGGTTCAAGACCTCGAACATTACACCCACCCTGCCTGATTGCTTCCCCACAGTGCTGGGAGGTGATGGCATACTTGCACTATAGTTAGAATGACAAGGTTCTACACCTACATCCATGCATACATTCATAACCTGTATACATATCTCCTAATGACCATCAAGTTCAGAACATTATGTGTCTTCATAGAAGATGTTATTGGCTGTATATTTCTACACAATAACAAATGTATACAACCAGCTGATTATATTGCTTATACTTGGGTGTTCAGACCCCGTTTTCCCCATGGTATGTCTGGACCCTGACTGTCACAGCACTAGGGACCTGCCTGAAAAAAAATCACACTAGGGGCCTGAATCTTTAGGCACCTAAATGCCTTTGAAATTCTGTCCCTAAGTGACTTGCCAAACTCACATAAGAAGTGTGTGGTGGAGCTGGGCACTGAATCCACTGCTGCTGATTTCAGTGCTCCTGACTTAACCACAAGAGCATCCTCAGAGCACATTTGCAGGATTGGTGCATTTGCCATTTCTTGTTATTTTACCCTGAGATTTGGTATTTTTTTGAAAGCTCCAGCTTCTGTGGTCAGGTGATTACATGAAAATCTCAGTTTTCATTTAAAACAAACCTGTTTAGTCCTCATGGATGCATAGAAAAGCTTGTAACCCCAAAGACTCAAAAACCAGAAGGCAAATGAAAACAACTCCAAAGTTATTTGCCTTAAAAACTGTAAGATTTATATTCAATCTCATTCATTTTTGAAACCTAACTCATGATTCTTGAATGTTTGGAATTAGCTACTAGAATTGGTCAGAAAAACTTTGAAGGAACTATTTTTTGCTGAAAAAAAAATGCAGTTCCATCAAAATCTAAACGTTTCACAAAATCATTGTACGCAGTGTTGATGTAGTCGTGTTCGTCCCAGGATATTAGAGAGACAGGTTGGCTGAGGTAATCTCTTTTATTGGACCAATTTCTGTTGGTGAGAGAGGACAAGCTTTCGAGCTTACACAGAGCTCTTCTCTAGACCTGAAGAAAAGCTCTGTGTAAGCCTAAAAGCTTGTCTCTCTCACCAACGGAAATGGGTCCAATAAAAGAGATTACCTCACCCACACGGTATCTCAAAAAATTGTCAGTTTTGCCAGAATTTTGTTTCAGAGAAAAAATGGCAATTAAAAGTTCTGACAATGTTGAAATACCCATTTTGACATTTTGGGAACTAAAGATTTCAGTTTTTCATTTTGAAATTAAAAAAAAATTGCATGATCTATTCTAATAAAAAAAAATTAAAAGTCAACAATCAAAACAAAATGTTTTGATTGTTCCAAAACAAGATCAGAATTTTCTCTGAGCATTTTGAAATTTTTGAATGAAGCCCAATTCTGAAATCCTTTGCGCAATTACATTTCTGTCCTCCACACAGCTCTAGTGGCTACGCTGTTGGCAAAGGACTGTTTTTGTTGGACAAGATGGCCTATACAACCAGTTTACAGCCATTTTCTGAACCACCAACTCCACTACTCCTAGCTTCCCCTAGAGTGTGCCTGTCTGAGTACTGAGTGGGTCTAACCCTTTTAGCTTGCAGTGTTGCTGTGGTGCCATGACTGAGTTAACATTGATACCAGAAATAAAGACAAAAAATAGTAACCCTGTCCTAAAAATAAAGGATGAAGAAGATCGTAGATCCCTGTCCAGAAGGGAGTGGCAGAGGAAAGCTTTTAAAATAAAGGCATCGGATACAGATGGATTGTTGAACTATTCTAGACTCACCCAGGGGTGCACACACTGCCACTCTCTTAATACAGCATGCAGAAAGGTTGAAGTGTGATCATAGTGGCTCATGACACAAAGGATGTTTTGTGGCACAGTGCAAACATCTGACCTCCTTTCCAGCATTGGCTTTGGAGAAATCTAATGTAAAAAAAAAAGAATTCTGCTAAGCTGGAACAAAATTGCTTCCTATTGTCTCAGCAATAGTTTATTAGAAATCTCGGCGGTGGAGTTGGTGACATTTATACTATCTTCCCTTGTTTGTTCCATGTTATTCTAAAGGTGCTTTTTGACTCTTCGGCTTCAGTCTACACTTTTGTTCTGCAACTTTCACATGTTTTAAATGTATTTAAATACTTCGGTGCACATATACTCTGGTGATGAGGGAGGTATGGGGTGCAGATACCTTGTGATGGATAAGGTTTCTGAGTGTAAGAGCTATGTGTTTCTTCTTTGCATAATGGATGAGGGAAATAGTTAATCGCTCGATGATTTGTAATTTACAGAGATTCAGCTTCATTCTGGGGAGACTACAGTTCTATGGCAAGTTACCATACAGCGCAAAAGTAGATCAATATTCAAAGTGCTGTGTTTGAACAGCGCCTAGCGCAGTGAGTGTGGATCTCATGCTCCTGCCCAGCTGTATTGCAGACCCACTGGTGGGCAAAATGCAGGTGCCACGGTTCACATTCACGTGCTACCCAAACTGGCCTGTGTCACAGGGTGACTGAGCTCCTTTAAGGAAGAGAGTCTCACCTCTTCTATGACTGAACAGGGGCACCCTGGCTTGGCCTGGTTAGGGGCAGGGTACACCTGCGGCCAGGAGATAATTTGGGTTGGGAATCAGGAAGGGGGAAATGAGCTACTTACCCCAGACTGAGACACCTGGAGCAGGAGGTAGGCTCAAAAGGCAGAGCCCTGCTCATTTGGGACTAGAAGCTGCAGAGATTGGAAAGCTCTAGAGGCCTCCCTGGGACTAGAGAGGAATTGCCTGGAGCAAGGCAGCTGGGGCAGAAGCCTCTTGGTGCTAGAACAGAGCCCGAGAGAGGCTGTGAGCTCTTGCAGATACCCCTGGATTCAGGGACCAAAGGTAGAGTAAAAGCACTAGATCCCTGGAAGGAAGAGGAATTACATGTTAAAGATGGTGCAAAGCCTCTATCCTTTAGCTCAGGAGAGCAGCTGAGCTGAGCAGCTGTCTACACACTGGAGTGAGGGGGAATTACATGTTAAAGACTGTGTGAAACCCCAAGGATGCAGCAGAGCTGTGTTTTTTCAAGTTGCAAGTAATATGGGGGAACCTGAAGAAAAGGCATTTTGCAGGCCCTAAGGCTCCGCATCTGCCCTGCTGGACCTGGGATGTGGGGGAGGGGAAGGAAGCAAGAACGAGGCCTACTGACAGCCATGCCATGTTTTGCCAGCAGGGGGTGCTCTGGGATGGGAAGATCTGTGACAGTTTGCACTGCCCATAGTTAAATAAATAACATAAGTGCTCATTGTTTAGGAATTGATGGGGTGTAAAGTGGGGTGGCTGCCCCACTCCTGCAGAACATGGGTGAAAAGCAGCCCTGGAGAGGGCTGCAGCTGTGAAAGACTAGGCTGATTGGGGGAAGCAGCCACAGCTTTGGCTGCTCAATCAGGGCCCAGCTGGCCCTTATAAGAGGCTGGGGGCCAGGAACTGAGAGGAGAGACTCTCTCTAGCTTCTGAGAGAGAAGGACCAGGCTGTCTAGGAGCTGAGAAGGGTCCCTGAGGTGGAGCAGTGCTGGGGAAGGGCAGAGGGAGCTGGGGAGCTCCAGCCTAGTAAAACCCCAGGCTGCAGGCCTTGTTAAAGGCCTACAAAAGGTACTGGGGCTGCAGAGGGGCAGCCCAGAGATGGGCAGAGGCAGCTGGTCCAACCCCCCCTTGCTGATGATGAGTGGTTTACACACTGCCGTCTGCCCCAGGGAGCGGGGGTTAGAAGGGGTCTGGCAGTAGCCACTGAGGCAAGGTGGGTTTAGAGGGTTGGGGGTTCCCCTGGCTGGGGAGACCCAGATTGTGGGTTACTGCTGGGGGCAGAACCCTGATGTAAAGGGCACCAAGGTCTGGGAGGGACACGGGAGCCAGTGGCAGGAGAGCTACCGGCCTGCAGAGGGCGCTCTGGGCTGGAAGAGCTAATTCCCAAGACGATCAGCAGGAGGTGCCGCGCCAATGAGTCATCGCCCCGCACAGGGTTATTTAGGAGCTCAGCAACACCAGCCCAGCAGGACTCCACAAGGGACTATGGTTCAGAGAGGTACAATCCTTCCCAAGCCCCCCAGAATGTAAGGGGTGGTGGGGACAAGACATTATGGCAGGAGGGGATAGAAACTGAGAGGCTAAGAAATCCCTGGGATGCAGAGAAGGAGTAGTTCCCACAGTCCCCTGAGTGCAGAGACTGCAATGAGCCCTGCTGTGGGGCATGCAAGAAGGGGAAGGCTCCTTGTGACTTCCTCTGTGCCATGCAGGTGAGCTGGGGAGAACCTGGATCCTAACAAGTGCACTCCTCAGTGTTAAAGGGAAGTCAATGCAGGCAGTGTCACTCCAACCAGTCTCTCTAATCTGAAATCCTCCTTAATGAATGCTAGGTCCAAGGAGCCAAGTGAATGTGTTTTTGCCAACTATGCCCTCCTTTTGGGACCGACACCTTGTGTTCTTAAATTCTGTCCATTCTGGGAGTTAATAATAAATAATAATAATTAGTGGAGATATCCCATCTCCTAGAACTGGAAGGGACCTTGAAAAGTCATTGAGTCCAGCCCCCTGCCTTCACTAGCAGGACCAAGTACTGATTTTGCCCCAGATCCCCAAGTGGCCCCCTTTTACAAAAGACTATATAACCTGGGATGAGAACCTAACCTGCCTTTTTGCACGAACCCCCAGGCTGTACCTGGTGAGCATGTAGAGACCTCCAAGCATCATTCTAATTTGGGCTGCAATCACATGGAGGTACGATGGAGTCCTCTTTGGCACAAATCGTTCTACAAAAGGAAACTGTACATCACTGACAGGGTTTTTCAAATATTTATACACATGAAAAGGTATCACAGATCTTTTTAATATTCGAAAGGTGAGTGTGGCAGCTATTCCATGACACAACCTCTTGTTGTAGGGATTTAAAAGACATGATGGCTATTTTGAATCACCCTGGGTAGAAATATTCCATGCAAGTTGTCAATCCCCATACAAATACTTTAGTTAACCAGGTGGCTGGGAATGTGCCTGTTGGTTTCCAACACGCTCCCTGTCATGTGCTAGCTTAAAAAAGGCTTAATTTCAAACGTGTCCATTCTGCATGCCCTTGGTGTGCAATTATTAGATCTGTCTGACTATGGAAAATATTTTACCAGGACTAGTGAGTAAAGCACATGAATTTGCTTCAGTCTTTGCTCCTTGTGTGTTCGCTTTCTGCCAGTTTTTAAGAGATCAAGTTTTACTGTCAGAAGCTTTCGCAGAAAGGGGATTTCAAAGCTGCACGAGCATGTGTTCCATCCTCTCTTACAGTTACACACACAAACGTTTGCACTAGAAGTGCTTGTCTTACAACTCCCACTCCTAGTGGCAGCATAGTGCAAATCCTTTAGCACTGAAGAACGGGCCTGGCCTCTACCGTTTGAGCTGTTGATGTGAAGTCTGTTGTTTCATATTTCACTGCCGTCCACTGACGGTTTTACAAGTGTGTGATACTTGCATTCTCTTTGCTAGTGACATAGATTACTTGCCAAGAACACCCTGTGATCCATTCAGTGTGGTTTAAAAAAGACTCAAACATATTTTGAATATTTTCAAAAGACAAATTAATCTAAGGAACTCTTGTGGGTAGGCAAGGGGCAGAAAACAAGGTTAAATGTTTGCTAAGCTCTTTTTGCAAATTATTTTCTCAGCTCAAGTAATTATTGGCATGTAATGAACATCTGACTTCGGCTATGTTGGCAAACTACATTGTATGTGTACCTGCCAACCTCTTCTGCAAAACACAGGAGATTTAAGTGTGCATAATTCAGAATGGGTTTAATCTGAGCACCAATTATTTCTACTCCCCTGCTCTCACCGCACACACAGAGCTTCCCCTAATTAATTCTGTCCCCGCCCCCAACACATCTCCTAATTAATTGTATTACTCTGCACAATTAATTCTGCCTAATTACTGGGTGTGTGTGTGTGTGGAGGGGAGAATCAATTCTACCACTTGGCAACCAAAAAAAATCAGTCTTGCTCCCTACAATCAGTTCTGCTCCAAAAACACCCTGCTCTTCAGGGTCTGTGGTGGGGACAGAGGAGAAAAAGGGGCATATTCCCCCACTTCATAGCCTTGTGGGAGAGGGAGGGCAACAACAATGGGGCCCTCTTCAGTTCCCTCCCCTCGGATACGCAGAGGGTTGAGAACTTGCCCTGCCCCTGCCCTTCTCTGAGGCCTCACTCCCTCCATACCCCTCCCTCCGTTGCTTGCTCTCCTGCACCCTTGCTCATTTTTACTGGGCAGGGAGTTGGGGTGCAGGAGGGGGTGAGGGCTCTGGCTGGGGGTGCAGGCTCTGGGATGGGGATGAGGGACTTGGGGTGCAGGAGGGGGCTCTGGGCAGGGGGGTGGGGATGAGGGGTTTGGAGTGTGAGGGGGGGCTCTAGGCTGGGATGAAGGAATTCAGAGAGTAGGAGGGGGCTCCAGACTGGGCAGGGGGTTGGGGTACAGGAGGGGGTGAGGGCTGTGGCTGGGGGTGTGGGCTCTAACAAAATAATCTAAAGCACAGGACTCGGTGGAGATGGATAATAACAGAAAATGTGGAAATGGCAGAGGGGTTTAATGACTTCTTTGTTTCGGTTTTTACCAAGAAAGTTGGTGGTGACTGGACATCTAACATATTGAATGCCAGTGAAAATGAGGTAGGATCTGAGGCTAAAATAGGGAAAGAAGAAGTTAAAAATTACTTAGACAAGTTAGATGTCTTCAAGTCACCAGGGCCTAATGAAATGCATCCTAGAATACTCAAGGACTGAGGAGATATCTGAGCCATTAGCAATTATCTTTGAAAAGTCGTGGAAGATGGGAGAGATTCCAGAAGATAGCAAAAGGGCAAATATAGTACCCATATATAAAAAGGGAAATAAAGACAACCCCCAGAATTAGAGACCAGTCAGCTTAACTTCTGTACCTGGAAAGATAATGGAGCAAATAATTAAGCAATCAATTTACAAACATCTAGAAAATAATAAGGTGATAAGTAACAGTCAGCATGGATTTGTCAAGAACAAATCGTGTCAAACCAACCTGATAGCTTTCTTTGACATGGTAACAAGCCTTGTGGATAGGGAGGAAGCGGTAGACATGGTATATCTTTACTTTAGTAAAGCTTTTGATACTGTCTCACATGACCTTCTCATAAACAAACTAGGGAAATGCAACCTAGATGGAGCTACTATAAGGTAGGTGCAAAACTGGTTGGAAAACCATTCCTAGAAAGTAGTTATCAGTGGTTCACAGTCTTGCTGGACGGGCATAATGAGTGGGGTCCCGCAGGGATCAATTCTGGGTCCAGTTCTGTTCAATATCTTCATCAATGATTTAGATAATGGCATACAGAGTACACTTATAAAATTTGCGGACGATACCAAGCTGGGAGGGGTTGCAAGTGCTTTGGAGGATATGGTTAAAATTCAAAATGATCTGGACAAACTGGAGAAATGGTCTGAAGTAAATAGGATGAAATTCAATAAAGACAAATGCAAAGTACTCCACTTAGGAAGGAACAATCAGTTGCACACATACAAAATGGAAAATGACTGCCTAGGAAGGAGTACTCCGGAAAGGGATCTGGGGGTCATAGTGGACCACAAGCTAAATATGAGTCAACAGTGTAACACTGTTGCAAAAAAAGCAAACATCCTTCTGGGCTGTATTAGCAGGAGTGTTGTAAGCAAAACACGAGAAGTAATTCTTCCACTCTACTCCGCGCTGATTAGGCCTCAACTGGAGTATTGTGTCGAGTTCTGAGTGCCACATTTCAGGAAAGATGTGGACAAATTGGAGAAAGTCCAGAGAAGAGCAACAAAAATGATTAAAGGTCTAGAAAACATGACCTATGAGGGAAGATTGAAAAAATTGGGTTTGTTTAGTCTGGAAAAGAGAAGACTGAGAGGGAACATAACAGTTTCTATGTACATAAAAGGTTCTTACAAAGAGGAGGGAGAAAAACTGTTCTTCTTAACCTCTGAGGGTAGGACAAGAAGCAATGGCCTTAAATTGCAGCAAGGGAGGTTTAGGTTGGACATTAAGAAAAACTTCCTAATTGTCAGGGTGGTTAAGCACGGAAATAAATTGCCCAGGGAGGTTGTGGAATCTCCATCATTGGAAATTTTTAAGAACAGGTTAGACAAACACCTGTCAGGGATGGTCTAGATCAGGGGTCGGCAACCTTTGGCACGCGGCTCACCAGGGTAAGCACCCTGGTGGGCTGGGCTGGTTTGCTTACCTGCCCCGTCCGCAGGTTCGGCCGATCGCAGCTCCCACTGGCCGCAGTTCGCCGCTCCAGGCCAATGGGGGCGGAGGGAAGCGGCGGCGGCCAGCACATCCCTTGGCCTGTGTTGCTTCCCGCTGCCCCCATTGGCCTGGGATGGCAAACCACAGCCAGTGGGAGCTGCGATCGGCCGAAACTGTGGATGCGGCAGGTAAACAAACCGGCCCAGCCTGCTAGGGTGCTTACCCTGGTGAGCTGCGTGCCAAAGGTTTCCGACTCCTGGTCTAGATAATACTGAGTCCTGCCATGAGTGCAGGGGCCTGGACTAGATGACCTCTCAAGGTCCCTTCCAGTCTTATTATTCTATGAGGGGTTTGGGATGCAGGAGTGGGGCTCCAGGCTGAGGCCAAGGGGTTTGGACTGCGGGAGGGGGTCAGGCCTGGGGCAAAGAGTTTGGGGTGCGGGCTCCGGGCGACGCTGACCTCAGGCGGCTCCTGGGAAGTGGCAACATGTCCCTCTAGGTGAAGGGGCAGCCATGGGGCTCTGTGCGCTGCCCCCGCAGCTCCCATTCGCCGCGGTTCCCGGCCAATAGGAGCTGCTGAACCAGTGCTCAGGGCGGCACCTGCAGGCAGGGGCATCGCGCAGAGCCCCATGGCTTCCCCTCTGCCTATGAGTCGGAGGGACGTGCCGGCCACTTCCCGGGAGCCGCGCAGAACTGGGCAGGGAGCCTGCCAGCCTCACTGCTCCGCCAACCGGACTTATATCGGCCATCAGCGGTGCTGACTGGAGCCGCCAGGGTCCCTTTTCAACAGAGTGTTCCGATCGAAAACAGGACACCTGGCAACCCTAGATATGGACTGAGAGACTGCCTAGGTAACAAACTAATTTTAAGCCACATCATTGAGTGATGGGACAGACTGTGTTTGTGTGTCCGTGCTAAAGGACAGATGTGTACATGTCATGTCGTTCTGTGATAAATCATAGATTAGAAGGGACCACTATGATAGTCTAGTCCAACGTCCTGTATAAAGCAAGCTAGAGAACTTTCCTGAATTATAATGCAGATGTTACAAACCATATTTCTTTTCCAGGAATATTCCTTGTAAAAGCAGCAGGAAGAATATGAGAGTCTGTCTAGAAGGTAGACGCACTTGTGGTCTTACTACCTAATAGCTTGTATTTTGTTATTTAAATGTAGTCCAAATTCAATGCAAATTGGGGAGAAGGGGTGGCAAAGATGGTTTGTATTAAATACAACTATTTCTAACCTAATCTCCTTCTTCTGGACCCATGGGGAGGAGGCCTTTGAGGAATTTCACCAGGATTTCAACAATTTCCACCCCACCATCAACCTCAGCCTGGACCAGTCCACACAAGAGATCCACTTCCTACACACTACAGTGCAAATAAGCAATGGTCACATAAACACCACCCTATACCGGAAACTTACTGACCGCTATACTTACCTACATGCCTCCAGCTTTCATCCAGATCACATCACACGATCCATTGTCTACAGCCAAGCTCTAAGATACAACCGCATTTGCTCCAATCCCTCAGACGGAGACAAACACATACAGGATCTCTATCAAGCGTTCTAAAAACTACAATACCCACCTGGTGAAGAAGATTGACAGAGCCAGAAAGGTATCCAAAAGTCACCTACTACAGGCCCAACAAAGAAAGTAACTGAACATCACGTACAGCTCCCAGCTAAACCCTCTCCAGTACATCATCAATAATCTATAACCTATCCTGGAAAATGATCCCTCACTCTCTCAGATCTTGGGAGACAGACCAGTCCTTGCTTACAGACAGCTCCCCAACCTGAAGCAAATACTCACCAGCAACTACATACCCCACAACAAAAACACTAACCCAGGAACCAATCCCTGCATCAGACCCCATTGCCAACTCTGTCTGCATATCTATTCAAGGGACACCATCATAGGACCTAACCATATCAGCCACACCATGAGGGCCTCATTCATCTGCACATCTACCAATGTGATATGCCATCATGTGCCAGCAATGCCCCTCTGCCATGTACATTGGCCAAACTGGACAGTCTCTATGCAAAAGAATAAATGGACACAAATCTGACATCAAGAATTATAACATTCAAAACCCAGTAGGTTTCAATCTCCCTGGACATTCAATAACAGACTTAAAAGTGGTAATTCTTCAACAACAAAACTTCAAAAACAGACTCCAATGAGAAACTGCAGAACTGGAATTAATTTGCAAACTGGACACCATAAAATTAGGCCTGAATAAAGACTAGGAGTGGATGGGTCACTACAAAAACTAAATTTTCCCCTGCTGATACCCACACCTTCTTGTCAACTGTTTGAAATGGGCCACCTTGATTGCATTGACCTCATTAGCACTATAAAAGTGATTTTTTTCCCTTTGATATTCACCCTTTCTTGTCAACTGTTGAGAATAGCCTACTTCCATCTTAATTGAATTGGCCTCGTTAGCACTAACCCCCCACTTGGTAAGGCAACTCCCATCTTTTCATGTGCTGTGTATTTATACCTGCCTCTGTATTTTCCATTCCATGCATCCGATGAAGTGGATTTTAGCCCATGAAAGCTTATGACTAAATAAATTTGTTAGTCTCTAAGGTGCCACAAGGACTCCTTGTTGTTTTTGCTGATACAGACTATCTCTCTGTAACCTAATCATGTGATTCTCTCTCTTTTAAGGTGACTGGGGCTGTTCATGAAGCCTGCATTTGGGGTTTTGAATGCAGTTGCCCTTAAGCTAAATCAAAATAAAGCATTTGATTCAAAGCAAACATGTCCACAGATGGACTTGTCTTGAAATAATAAAGGCTCTGAATTCAAACTGACAGTTATTTTGGTGAAAGGTTTTGTGCATGCCAGCTCTAAGATTTACTGGAAAGTCCTGAGAAACCAGAACTCTGCCCTGTGCTTTAGTAAAAGCCTGCAGCTGAGATGCAGAAAGGGGAATGTAAATAGGAGTTGTACATAATTTGTCATGACATCCAATTTACAAAAATGGCACTTGAAAAGACATGAGGATTATACAGAGTTCAAACTGCAGTTTCTCTTCCAGAGAATCCATACTAATCAGTCAAAGACCAAAACTACTAGATGCTCTAATTGTTGTATTGGTGCTAGCTGGCAAGTCTTGCAAAAATTATGGACTGATTCTGTACCGAACCATTTTTATCAGGGATGAGTCTCATACTGACAGCGCCCACTTGGTGAGCTCAAGGCAGAGAGCTGGTGGAAGATAATCACAGACCAATTAAAGAGAAGGAAGATTACTGAGAGTTTGCTCCTACTTTTGTGATGGCTGCCATCTTAGTTGCTATTGGAGACTGAATCTAGCTACAAGCATGAACCACTACAGCTTGAGGTAAAGGCCCAGCTAGAACAGAATTGCATCCTCCATGTGACCGGGATGTAGCCTTATGTAATCCCGATCCCTGCCGGGGGGTGAGACTAGCAAATCAAGATCAGTCTCTTATCAGCAGTCCTGTGTGTGGCACACCAGTCATAGGCAGTCAGCAAAGGAAGGGTTGGCGACTAGAGGGAGTGGGGCGGCTATGGGTCTTGCCTCTTTCTGCTGTAGCATCCCTAGCTCAGCTCTGCTGAGTCTGTGTGTTCAGCATTCATAGATGCTGCTGATTTTGTCTGGGTAAATAGCGCTGGTTCTCCCAGCTGCAATCCCGTGTGGTGGGTTTGGGGGGTAGCAGCTGGCATGAGATAACTATGAGGGATAGCTCAGTGGTTTGAGCATTGGCTTCCTAAACCTAGGGTTGTGAGTTCAATCCTTGAGAGGGCCATTTAGGGATCTGGGACTAAAAAAAAAAAATAGTTGGGGATTGGTCCTGCTTTGAGCAGCGGGTTGGACTAGATAACCTCCTGAGGTCCCTTCCAACCCTGATATTCTATAATCAGGGAATTAAAAACAATGGATGTGTGGGAATAAGCATTGAAAGCTGCAGGTCACTTCCTTCCTGTGAGGAAATGCATGGATTTATTCCCATTCACTGAAGCACCAGTTGGAGTGGTTTGGGAAAGAACTAAAAATTAAAAGAAATCCAGCCTGACATTTAAACCTGAAAGGAGGAAGTGCCTAAGCCACACTGTCTTACAGCTGGGAAGAATGATTTGTAGCTAAAAACAATTCAAATGGAAAGGCATGTAAGAATCAGCCTTATTTACTTCTGGGCCACTAGGAGGTGATAAAGTGCCAGAAACAGACCAGCTTTCACAGCACAGAGACGCTAAGGGACAGAATCAGCAAAGTTCCCCATAGAAACCGTTTCAAGGTTTGTTAACAAACCAGATATTTTTTTTAACATAGTATAGGAGACTATGACATTCATTGGCTTTCACTTTCTCCAACTCTTCCCACCTATTTTAGAAACTGATAGTGTTGTGTGTCCCAAGAAAAATGACCCATCAGTTACTATTCTTTAGACCGGTGGTCTTCAAACTTTTTTGATTGCACACGTCTATCAGTAAAAAATTTTTGAGCACGCACCCCGTGCCGTACCGGCTCTACCATTTTTGCCAAAGCAAAAAAAAAAAAAAGACACTCGGACTCTTGCCCGAACTGCCGAAGCGCGCGCGTGCACACACACAAAAGCTGCTCGGATAAAGCAAAAAACAAACAAACAAAAAAACCGCTCCTCCAGCTGCGCACCCCCAAGGATCCTCTTGCGTGCACCCCACTTTGAAGACCACTACTTTGGACCAAGCATCAACAGCATACTTACAAACAATTCCATCTCTGATTGTAGTTGAACGAAAACATGTTTCTCCTTGTCAAGGCTGCCTCCCTATTTTTTTGTATAAAGAGAAATATTTTATGAACAATGCAAGAGAAATCCTACTTTCCGGTGAATAGTCGTATCTGGAATATCAAACTTTGATCTTTTAATTAATGGATTCCTATTAACTATTCTCTCTCTAGAATAAAGAACTTCTGGAGCCAAACATTCCAAGAAGAGATTTAAAAGAAAAGAAAAACATGCAGCCAAACACTCAGCCTTCTGCCTTGTGCCAAAGTGTTCTAGTTTGCTTTGCTCCTGGATCTGTACCAAGAAATGAGAAGATGACTCAAAAATAAGACATTGTATCCTTTCCAGAGGACCAGAGATTTCACAAGGAAAGAATAGATGAGGAATCAACATTTCTTTAAGAAAGCATTCAGAAATGAGAGAGAGAGAGAGAAGTGTGATAGCGTAGGCTGAAGAGAGTGATGTACTCATGTGTAAGGAGATCAGAGAGCAGGACCTTGGCTCTGATGCCGACTCCAGCTCTATTAAGCCTGACTGCCCAAGTCAGGAATAGGAGCCAGGTTCCTGGAGCAAGGCAGAGCTGGGTCCAAGGCATGGGCTAATGCTCTGAGCAGCCACTAAACTGCTGCTGGGCTTCAGAGTGGGTCTGCTGACTCTTCCAACCAATCAGGCAGCCTACTACGGACCAGCTGTGCTCATTAGGTTGCTCTAGACTACCTCTGTTGCAAGCCCTCTTCCAAAGTATTGCCTGGTCAGGCACAGAACTGGGAACCGGGAGTCTCTACATTCTAAACCAAGAACTAACACTGACTTCCTGTGTGATCTTGGGCAAGCCCCTTTACCTAACCGACTCAGTTTCCCCCTCTGTAAAATGGGAATCATTAAATTTACCTGCCTCACTGGAATGTTGTGAGAATTGGTCAATGTTTAGAAAAGGCTTTGACTATGAAAAGAGATAAGGATGAGAGTTAGTGGTGGGTAAATTTCAAATGGCGTAGACTTTGATTTTATAGTTCACGTAGGCAACCAAACTTTGGGATGTTTAGTTGACCTCTTTAGTCTTTGTCCTTGATCTTAAAATCTTATGGGAACGGGTTCCTGCTCTGCTTCAGGTCAGGCTGTGGATAGTATGAGAACAGATTTTCTTACTGTATTCCAGGGCGCTCAGTTTGGCCCCAGGAGGAAGCCAGAAGTGCAGAGGTGAGTGAACAGAAGTGAAAGATAATGAAGAGAAAAAACAGAGTTCACAAAATATTTCAGAACTTTCAAAACCACCATTTCCAGGTTAGTTCTAGCAGTGGATGGGGTGGAGGAGGGAGAGTTCTGGTTTGCCCAGCATTAATTAGAGTGATTGTTTCATCAGAACACTAGATTTGAAATCACCAGGGAAAATGCTGTGGGTGGCCAAAATGTTGTGCTGCTGTGCAATGACTAATGTTCCTGGAATTGAAGTACACATTTTATCATCAGCAATTAATCTGGACCCTTGATGTTTCTTTGAACAAAGTCATCATTGAATCACACTGTGCCCACTGCTCCTTTTTTTACTGTGATTTTCCTGCTGTATCCCTAGGAACAATGGACTTTGCTAGAGCACCTGATTAGGCCCAATTTCAGAAAGCTCTTAAATTGTGGCACTGCTGTGCGAGAGCAAGATGTTTTTGAGCCCCAGGGTGAAATCCGTGTGTGTAGGCAGAACCGGCTCTAACTTTTTTGCCGCCCCAGGAAAAAAAGAAGAGCGCCACCCCGCCGTAACACCCCCCCCCCAGCGCTGCTGCCCCCCCCCCTCCAAGTGCCTCTCCGGGCCGCCGAACCCCCGCCCCCCTCCCCGAGCGCCTTGCCGGGCCGCTCAAACCCCCGGAATGCCGCGCCGGCCAAACCCCCGTCCCCCCCTCCCGAGCGCCTCGCCGGGCCGCCAAATCCCCCCCTCCCCCGAGCACCTTGCCAGGCTGCCCAAACCTCCCCCCGAGCGCCTCGCTGGGCTGCCCAAACCCCTGGAGCGCGTTGCCGGGCCAGCCAAATCCCTGTCCCCCTGAGCGCCACGCCTTGCTGGGCCGCCCAACCACCCCCTCGCCCCCCGAGTGCCTTGCCGGGCCGCCCAACCCCCCGCCCCCCCA